>NC_056630.2:41599673-41902173 GCF_002870075.4 Lactuca sativa | reverse complement strand
TAATTGGTTCTAAGCAAAGGTGGCAAAGGGTGATTCATTGTTTATCATAGTTCGATGGAGCATGTGTGGTTTACCGGCACATCGAATAGGTGATCGTTACAATGAAGGAACCATGTGAATTTGCATGGTATTTCACACCCGCTTTGTGATCCTCGGTATCCCAGTCACAAAAAAGAGGGGCATATCGAGATTTAAATATGCCATTGAAAAGTTTCAATGAATCTCATCTAGACCTAGGAATTCTCAATACATTTAGAACTTAAAGTTATGTTTTCGTGGTGGAGAATTAGTGAATCGTCATGCACTTACCTTCAAATTGTTTGCATGTTAGATTACGACATCCCTTTTCTAATATGTAAATATTGTTGTTGGATCCTAGCCCAAATTTTCTTATTGGGTGATAATTAGGGATTCATATTCTAATCTTTCTTTGTCCTTTCTATTTGTAGATGTCGAACGCAAACAACGCTGCTGCTAGTTCATTCATATTGATGAGCCTTTGTCAAAAGGTCACTTTCGATGGGACGAACTTTAGCGAATGGATAAGATACATTCGCACTATTGCTCGCTATGAGGACAAGGAGTATGTCCTCGATGAGAAGCTCGAGAAAATCAACCCTTAAATCACTACTCCAGCTGAAATGACCGCTTTTGAAACTCACGAGCGTGATGCAACGAAGGTACATTGCATCATGATAGCCACTATGAACTCCGAATTCCAAAAGTCCTATGAGGACATGTACCCGTACGAGATGCACCAAGACTTGTTGGAGAGATACCACCAAAACACGAGACAAGAGCATTATGAGATTTTCACTAACATGATTTCCGCTAAAATGGGTCATGGAGAGTCTCTTACCGTGCACCTGCAAAAGATGCAAAGGTATGTCGACCGTCTTCGCAAGTTGAATGTTGACTTTGGGGAAGACTTGGCGATCGACATGGTGCTTCACTCTTTGCCTCCAAGTTACAATCAATTTAGGATGACCTACCACATGAACAAAGAATAGGTCACCCTAAGCAAGCTCCAAGGTCTCTTGAGGGTCGCTGAGAGCAACTTCAAGGACAAGTCTGTTGCACCAACTCCCAATCCACCTGTTGCTCCTGTTTTGGCTATTGGACAACGAAGGGGAAAGAAGAGGAAGGATTCATCTAAGAACCATCGCAAGGTTAAGTTCCGAGATGGTGCCTCTTCTAGTGGGACCAAAGTTGATCCTGCTAAACCCTTCCCCAACCCAAAGAAGGTAGAGTGCCACCACTGCTACAAGATAGGACATTGGAAGAGAAGCTGCCCAGAGTACCTGCAACCCATCAAGGAAGGAAAGATCAAGCCGTCTTTCGCAGGTATATACACAATTAAATCTAATGATTCACCTCATTATATTTCTTGGGTTCTTGATACCGGTTGTGGTTACCACATTTGTTCTAATGTGCAGGGACTAAGAAGAAATAAAGGCGTCGAGCATGGAAGAATAAATCTAATCATGGGGAACAGAAGATCGTCACCTGTGACCAAGATTGGAGTGTATTCTTTAGTGCTTAGGAATGGTTTATCTTTAGATTTGAACAATTGTTGCTATTCGCCAGAAATGGCTAGAAAAATCATTTCATTTCATGGTTTGTTTAGACAAGGTTTTATATTTTCTTTTAATAATGAGAATGGTTCTATTTTGGCTTATCTAAATGGTGTATTTTATTTTGAAGCTATACCATGTAATGGAATTTATGAAACTGTTATGATTGTAGATAACTTAGGAAATGATGTTTTATGCATGGATTCTTCCAATAGTATGGATAGAGCATCCTTGTGGCATTGTCGTCTTGGACATGTCAACAAGAAACGCATAGCCCAACTCCAAAAGGATGGAGTGTTGGAGTCATTCGAACTTAGGGAAGACGACACATGCGAATCTTGTTTACTTGGAAAGATGACTAAGTCACCCTTCATAAGTACGTGTGAAAGGGGTGAGGGTCTATTGGACCTAATACATATCGATGTATGTGGACCATTTAGATCAACCACGAAGGATGGGAATTGCTTCTACGTGACTTTTACCGATGACTATAGTAGATATGGGTATATCTACTTAATCAAGCAAAAGTCAGAAACTTTTGAAAAGTTCAAAGAGTTCAAGAATGAAGTGGAGAATCAATTGGGCAGGAAAATCAAGATGCTTTGATCTGATCGAGGAGGAGAGTACCTAAGTCTTGAATTCCATGATTATCTCAAGAAGTGTGGAATAGTTTCACAATTGACGCCACCTAGGACACCACAATTGAATGGTGTGGCAGAAAGGCGTTATCGAACCTTGTTGGACATGGTTCGCTCTATGATGAGTCGTGCTTCACTATCAATCTCTTTTTGGGGGTATGCCTTAGAGACTGCTGCCCATATCCTTAACCGAGTCCCTACTAAAAAGGTTGCCAAAACACCTCATGAGATGTGGACAGGGAAAGCTCCCTCGTTGGCACATATCAAGGTTTGGGGTTGCGAGGCTTTCGTAAGACGAGATACTCACGAAAAGCTCGAACCTTGTAGTGAGCGATGTATTTTCATCGGCTACCCGCAGAAATCCTTTGGATATCTCTTACATAGACCGAAGGACAATGTTGTCTTTGTTGCGAGGAGAGGAGTTTTCTGAGAGCGAGAACTCATAATCCAAGGAGACAGTGGGAGGCAAATCGAGCTTGAAGAGATTCAAAAATTGATAGATGAAGGAACCTCTAACGCTGGCACTCAACCCGAGGAGGAAACTCCGGTGGAACCGATTGACGAATCCTTACCTCTTAGACGTTCCGAAAGAGTTAGAGTTCAACCCCAGTTTTATGGTTTTCATATTACTACTGAAGGGGACACGTATATTAGTGATGGTAC
This sequence comes from Lactuca sativa, assembly GCF_002870075.4. Classification (NCBI taxonomy): domain Eukaryota; kingdom Viridiplantae; phylum Streptophyta; class Magnoliopsida; order Asterales; family Asteraceae; genus Lactuca; species Lactuca sativa. The sequence goes on along the minus strand of NC_056630.2, from coordinate 41,899,298 downwards.
TCTAATAAACCTTGATGAACCTAATAGCTATAAGGAAGCCATGGCAGGCCAGGAGTCTGCGAAATGGAAAGAGGCGATGGATAGCGAGATCCAATCCATGTATGATAACCAAGTTTGGAATTTGGTTGATAATGTGCCCGAACGTAAGACCGTTGGGTGCAAATGGATCTTCAAGAAGAAGACCGAAGTGGATGCAAAAGTACACACGTATAAGGCACGATTGGTTGCGAAGGGTTTTACTCAAACCCCAGGAGTTAACTATGATGAGACCTTCTCACCAGTTGCGAAGATAAAGTCTATTAGAATGATGCTAGCTATTGTCGCATTTCATGATTATGAGATTTGGCGAATGGATGTCAAGACCGCTTTCCTTAATGGGAAGTTGGCTGAGTATGTTTACATGGCTCAGCCAGAGGGGTTTGTGGATCCGAAGCATCCGAATAGAGTGTGTAAGCTTGAGAAGTCCATTTATGGACTTAAGCAAGCATCTCACAGATGGAATCTTTGCTTCGATGAGAAAGTCAAAGAGTTTGGATTTGTACGAAGCGAAGATGAATCGTGTGTATATGTCAAAGCCAGTGGGAGTATAGTAAGCTTCCTCGTTCTATATGTCGATGACATACTACTCATAGGAAACGAAATCCTAACTCTGCAGGAGGTTAAGTCCTGGCTCGGGAAGTGCTTCGCTATGAAGGACCTCGGAGAGGCTTCCTATATTTTGGGAATAAGGATAGTAAGAGAGAGAAGTAAGAGACTAATAGGAATTAGTCAGAACACTTACTTAGAGAAGGTACTAAAACGTTTTAGTATGGAAAACTCGAAGAAGGGAGAATTACCGATACAAAGTAATGCCAAGTTGAGTAAGACTCAAAGTTCGAGTACCGAAGCTGAAATAGCAGAAATGAGCCGAGTACCATACGCTTCCGCAGTTGGCTCAATCATGCATGCTATGACTTGTACTCGCCCTGATGTAGCCTTTGCTTTGAGCATGGTTAGCAGATATCAAGAGAACCCTGGCAGAGCCCATTGGATTGCGGTTAAGAATATCCTTAAGTACCTTCGGAGGACGAAGAAATGTTTCTTAGTGCTCGGAGGGAGTGATGACTTGAAGGTGCGAGGGTATAGTGACGGCAACTTTCAAACCGACAGGGACAACTACCATTCGCAGTCGGGCTGCGTCTTTACCTTAAATGGAGGAGCAGTGACTTGGTAAAGTTCCAAGCAGGAAACCGTAGCTGATTCAACGTGCGAATCAGAGTACATTGCAGCGAGCGAAGCGTCAAAGGAGGCAATATGGTTGAAGAACTTCATCGGTGATCTTGGAGTTGTACCCGCCATAAAGGAGCCCATGGAAATTTTCTGTGATAATGAAGGAGCGGTTGCCTTGACCAAGGAACCAAGGGATCATGGTAGATCTCGACATATCGACAGAAAATATCACTTTATTAGACATCGTGTAGAAGAAGGACAACTCGTAGTGAAGAGGATATCATCAGAAGATAACCCAGCAGATCCGCTTACGAAGGGACTGAGTATGGTTAAACACTTGCAGCATGCTAGGAGTATTGGGCTGAAGGATGATATTATCATAGATTAGATAGTAGTAGAAACGTGTAATAGATAAATGTAATTAACATTTGATGATTAAATAAAGGAGTATTATTTATGAGTAATGTTACTGTCTTATGTTAATTGTTTAACTATTGTTTCATTTTTGCATGTTTTGAATTCCAGAATAATAGAGTTTATTAAGAATAATCGAATTATTCAAATTGTCCACAATCGTTCATATGTTGGAAGTAGATATGAATGAAGATTGTCATGAATCGGTGTGTAGATTGTCTAAATGGTTTTAGACATAGCAAAAGGGTTGTTGCAACGTTCATGAGTGCTTATAAACTGGTTTTGAGCATTGGAACAAATCCGCGCTTGCTGGAATCACCTTATGGAATATGATATAAAAGGGTGATCGCAAGACGATAATATCATATAGTCTTAAAACCTAGATATATGGTTTGTTATTTGTTAATTGGTTGTACATTGATAATGTGAAAACGCATCAGTAACTCGGTGTTATAAAACGCATTGTTGTGTATAGTTGATTAATGAATAAGTAAATGCATATAAGTCAAAGTTTATCTGTTACTTTTATCCCAAGAGGGTAAAAGCGATATCTCGGCCGCTTGATGATTTGATTTTACTTATGTGCCAGGCCCGGTGAGAACTGAATTGATGTGTTCGATTAAGTTCTATGTCAAATGAATCGGAGATCGAGAAACCAAATGCTAGACTAATTATTCCATAGAATTGTCAGCATGATATCTAACAGAGGACTGTACGATCCCTTATCTAAAGGACAAGATTGATTAGATCAGAGTTTGACAGCGTCTTTGAGAGCTACGATTGCAAATCGAATTGTACTTGTGCATATAGTTACTAGACTTATCCAAGTGCGAGACTGTTGGAATAGTGTCTAAGGCTACAACTATATTAGGCAAGTATTTGACCCGATTGTGCATGGTCCTTTTGGGTTGCCTTCACCATAGTAACTTGACAGGATGATTTATTATGAGAGAATGAATATTATTAATATATTATGAGAATAATATAAGGACTGATAATATTGTTATTTGATTAATATAAGTCATAAATTAATTAGAATTAATTTGGTGACTTAAAGAGAATAATTAAATAAGAGGGTATAAACTGCCAATTGTTTGATAGTCACACTTTGGGTTATAAATCCTTCTTGGATAGGGTTGGATGATTTCTAGGGCTTGGGATAAGCCACAAATCGTCCAAGGGCTTATCATGGAAATGATTTGGATTGCTTTGAGTAAAGATTATCCAACTAGGGTTTAAGGGTGAAACCCTAGGAGCCTTATAAGTATAAATAGACCCTTGGGGCAAGGGAAATCGGCACCTCTGCTAAAGCAAAGAAACCCTGGCCGATTTCTTCCCTCTCCTCTCTCTCAAATCATCCTCTTTCTAGTTGGTGTTTGTAAGCCATTAGAGGAGTGACATTTATGACTCTAAAGCTCCAAGAACTAGAAGAACAAACAAGTGTTTCAAGGTATACTTCTAATTCTAATTTTGTATTGTTCTTATACTCCATTAGTCATTAGAAGTCTTGGATTCAATGCATGTAGAATTAGAGAAACCTAGATCCAAGCATTAGGGTTTGCATATGCACATAGGAATGTTCATATGGTCAAAACGCATCATCTAGTTGTGTCAATTACAGGTAAAATTTTTGATTCACTACCCAACTGATCATTTTGACAAAGGCAGAAGTGTCTTTTAATTTTGTTAATGATATTTGTTGCTTCTGCTTATTTTAGGGCTTGATTCACTATCCAACTGATCAGTTTGATTTTCCAATAGGGTTGTACAAGACTATAAGTTCCAATTCTGTTGGAATCACAAATTCCAATTCTATTGGAATCACATATTTTTCCTCATGATCTGTTGGAATCACAAATTCCCATTCTGTTGGAATCACAAATTCCAAATAGTGACCAATTCAGTTGGAATGGAATCATGAATTCCAATTCTGTTGGAATCACAGAAGTTGATGTTTGAAGAACGGGCCGCAAAATTGAAAGTGATTATAAGCAATATTATTCTTTTAGAATGTATTAGTGTCGTTGTTAGATTTTTATTTTTTCTTACCCGTGTTGAAAGTTTTTTTAGTATTATTCTTTAACAATAAATGTAATTCTTAACAATTGTTACCCATATTCTATAAGAAATAATGTATTTTTTGTTTTTATCCTTCAATTGATTGTTTAAGAATATGTTATTCTACAAGAATTTTTAATGTCAAGATCAAGAAATAGGTTCAAGAATATTTTTATTATTTATGGTTCAAGAATATTTTTATTTTTAAATATACTCATAAACATATTCTGTCAGAATGTCCGAATTAAAATAATTATAATTCGTAAAATCGGATTTTTAAAATCAATAGAATCTATGATTCCTTAAAAAATGAAAATTTCCTTTATTAAATCTATATTAATTGACTAAAATACCCTTGCAATTAATTAAGATGATATTTTTCAATTATATTTAATTCAACAATATATATTAATCATCTTGTTAAAATAAGTAAATTTGATTGACCCACATTTATACATACAACAACGCAATAGATACTCTAAACAAAATAACCTAAACATATATATATATATATATATATATATATATATATATATATATATATATATATATATATATATATTCTTTTTCTTTTTCCGTTTTTTAATATTTTTACTACATATTTGAAGATACTAGTGTTTTTTTTATTTTTCTTTATTATTTTTTGGATTTTTTGATTTTTTGATTTTTTTTTTATTTTTAAACAATATATATCATTTTAATTGAGAAGAATATTAAGAATAATAATATTTTTAATTCATACTTTATTTTGAATACTATTATTTTTGGTTCATAAAATTTTGAATCGTAGTATTTTGAATCATATGACATAGGATCAAAAATATATTCAATTAAATATAGTTTTTGTTTAAAATAAATTATGGATCATTATATATTTTGAATCATAAAATATATAATAAAGAATTATAAAATATTTGAGTCTAAATATTTTTAGATCACAACAAATTAATGATCATAAACAAGTTGAATAAAAAAATTTGAATCATAAATATTTTGAATCTTCACATTTTGGATCATATTATGTTTAATATATTTTTTTTGAATAATTAATATTTTCTTAAAATTAAAAATAAATACTTTAAAAACTTATTTTTGAAAAATTCTTTTTACAAAGTCACTAGTATATTAAGGAGAAATATCCCTTAAACTTTTTTAATTTTTAGAGAATTTGTTTTTGGGTTTTTTATAAAAAAGATGATTTTTTTTTTTAAATTTCATGATTGTGGTCATTTTGTAGACAATTAAATTTTAAGAACTTTGATTTTTTTAGATTTGTTTTCAAAAAAAAAAATTCTAGAAAAAAAAAAACAAAGTTGGTGGAAAAAAAGAAGAGGGTGGGGGTGGGGGAATTGATGACGTTGTAGGGGAAATATATTTTTTTCTTTTTCCTCTTTCGTTTTTCTCATTTACATTAAAACAATTAACTTTTACCGGAAAATGTCAAAATCTCGCACATAATTACAAAAACGTTATATAAGCTCGCGAGATATTGACGATAAATAAAATCAAATCTCCACCTTTAATTTTTTCAATTATGCAGCAAAGATTTGTCTCGTAGTCTTCACCGATTTTTGAGTACTCACTCGAGCCAACTTATATATATATATATATATATATATATATATATATATATATATATATATATATATATATATATATATATATATATAGAGAGAGAGAGAGAGAGAGAGAGAGAGAGAGAGAGAGAAAAGTGAATATGTGGATGTCATGTATCTAAGCTTAGGTATAAAACCTTTTAAACGACGTAGTTCCAAACAAAACAAATCTAATTTCATTTTATCTTAGTTTTGTTTTAATAGAATACCATTGAATTAATTTTAATTATGGAAAGAAAAAGATCAATTATATATATTTTTATTGCAAATAATTATTGAAGTTTATAAAGAAAATAAAATACCAATAGTTTTTAACGACTATAACTCAAGCGTTTTGTAATTCAATTGAAAAACTATATCCAATGATTTTATGAAAAGTTTGATTGAGTTATGACATGTTGTAACGACCCAATTTTCAAGTCCAAAAATTTGATTTTTTTTTTAATTAAACAGTTTGCAAAACGTTTGAAAATAAACATCATTCAATCATATCATTTCTTAAATCATATTACGTGTCTGAAAACCAAAACATGAAATCAACCATAGCGTAAGAGTACAAATCCCAGAATAATCTCGTAGTGCGGAAAACGAGATGTGTGTATGATGTGCCACTACCGTGCCAGCTCCTTCCCCTTCACTGAAGAGGTACCTGAAACCAAAACTATAAACTATAAGCACGAAGCTTAGTGACTTCCCCCATAATACGTCATACCATGCAATCATACAATGAACAACTAGGAGATACTGGCCTCGCCCACACTCCGCTAGCTAGGAGATACGGGCCTCGCCCACACTTCACTATTTGAGAGATACGGGCCTCGCCCACACTCCGCTATCAGGGAGATACGGGCCTCACCCACACTCCACTATCAGAGAGATACGGGCCTCGCCCACACTCAACTACTCAACTATAACATCCAAGTATCACACAGATAACGGGTATAAACAATTCTATCATATTGGCATATATCGTAATCAAATTCAACTATGAGATACGGGCTCTGCCCACACTCCAACACTAACATATCGTTTATACGGGCCAGCCTTGGTGCCTTAGACCCGTTCCTACTGGAAGGAAACTCACCTCGAAAAGTAGCTACCAAAAGTCTGACTGCTAGACGTCTAACTGCTGCACCGGTAATCCTCCGACTATAAATCCATAAACATAGATTAGCCACTCATAAATATCCTTAGGTCAAATGACTGACCCACCCCTGGTCCAAGGTCAACTCCTTGGTCAAATTCAACTTCCAGTTGACTGGACTCGCCGAGTCATGGCACAGACTCGCCGAGTCCTTATCCTACTAACCCGGTCCTACTCGACAAGTCCCTCTTCCCACTCACTGAGTCACCCTTAACTCACTACTTGGGACGATTGAACCGACTCGCGATCCGACTCGCCGAGTCCAAGAACAAGTTGTCGAGTCCCCACGAGCAGATCTCTTACTCGCTTCCAAATCCTCACCAGAGCATCCTTTATGAGGATTTGGCTTTCTGGGACTATTGCTACACGTTAAATTGCTAATTCTGCATGCAGATATGAAGGGTTGGACCTTCAACACTTAAACCCCTCTTACTCAGTAATAGTTCATATGACTCGCCGAGTTTTAAGAACAACTCGTCGAGTTCCAGGCAATCTTCATAGGACTCGCCGAGTTCCACTTTGGGACTCGCCGAGTCCCTTCGACCCATTTCCCATACAGACCAAATTTGAGAAATGCAACGCTTCCAAACCATAGATCTATACTCCTAGGGCATGCTTATCACATAAACTTGCAAACTTTATGTGCATGCATGGCCCTATAAGCTCCAAAAGGCAAGTCCAAGCTCTTTATGAGGTCATACACTCAATAGGGACCTCAATCACTTCAACCACATAGACTTTATACTTCTAAGATGCCCATAAGGTCTAGATCTGAAGTCCTTTCAGAACATAGAGCATAAACACATGGAGTTTGAGGTTTTAGGGTTTGAAAACCACCAATTTGGGACAAAAAGGGGATCTAATGAACTAGTGATCAATGTAAGAACTTTTCTACTTGAATGAAAGCTTCTCACAGTGTAGATTCTGGATCTACCTCCCCTCATTGCACTCTTCAACCTCCTCCTTCTTCTTCTAAGCTCCGAACTTCCTTCACAATGCCAAAATCACTCTCAAGAACAATATGGGGGGCTAGGATTTCACTCTACAGCTCTATGGAAGTGTTAGGGACAAAGGAGGCCAAGTTAGAGTGTTTAATTAGGGTGCAAACACCCGGGTTAGGGTTTTTGCCCAAACAGGGTCTACTCGCTGAGTCCAAAGCTCAGACCCCGCGTCTTATCCCGCTCCTACTCGGCGAGTTGGTCCTTCAACTCACCGAGTCCAAGGAAAAATGCATTATTTTTAAAAAATATTAATTACAAAGAGTACATACCAGGAACCAGGTGCTACAAGTCTCCCCCACTTATTTTAGACTTCGTCCTCGAAGTCTGCTGCTCGTCCCTGAAACAGCTCGGGGTAGTGCTCCATCATCTCTTCCACCGGCTCCCAAGTCCACTCTGATCCCTTCCGGTGCTGCCGTTGCACCTTCGAGAGTTCCACTCTCTTGTTCCTCAAATCCTTCGACTTCTGGTCGAGGAATGCTACTGGCCTCTCAATGTAATTCAAGCTGTCATCGACCTGAATATCCTCCAAAAGCACCACGGCCGAGTCGTCCACTAGACACTTCCGCAACTGAGAGACGTGGAAAGTGTTGTGGATCTGGATGAGTTCGGCTGGCAGATCCAACCTATACGCTACCTTGCCCACCCGGGCTACAACCCTGAATGGCCCGATGTACCTTGGGCCCAACTTGCCTCGCTTTCTGAATCGGATGACGCCTTTCCATGGCGACACCTTCAGAAGAACCATAACCCCGACTTGGAATTCCAAGTCTACACGACGCTTATCGGCATAACTTTTCTGCCGACTCTGTGCAGTCTGAAGCCTGCTCCGAACCTGTTGAATCTTCTCGGTCTTCCTGAGCACCACTTCGGTGCTCCCCATGGCCCTCTGGCCAACTTCACCCCAACATATCGGGGTCCTGCACATCTGCCCGTACAACATCTCGAAGGGAGGACGGTCAATACTCGCGTGGTAGCTGTCGTTGTATGAGAACTCAGCTAGAGGAAGATAGGTATCCCAACTACCACCGAAGTCTAGCACGCATGCCCGAAACATATCCTCAAGAGTCTGGATGGTCCGCTCACTATGACCATCTGTCTGCGGGTGAAAGGCGGTGCTAAAGTGCAGACGAGTGCCCAACTCATCGTGAAACTTCTTCCAAAACCTGGAAGTAATACGCACATCCCTGTCTAAAATCACCGATACTGGCACCCCGTACCGCGCCACTATCTCCCTGATATAGATGCCGACCAACTTTTCGGCTGAGATGCTCTCCTGAATCAGAATAAAATGGGCGCTCTTGGTCAATCGATCCATGATAACCCATATCGAATCCACCCCTCGCGCGGTCTTGGGAAGCTTCGTGATAAAATCCATCGTAATATCTTCCCATTTCCACAACGGAATATCCAACGCCTGCATCTTGTCGTGCGGTCTCTGATGCTCGGCATTGACCTTCCTGCAAGTCAAACACCGCTTAACGTACCAAGCCACATCCCGCTTCATGCAGGGCCACCAATAGTCTAGACGAAGATCCCTATACATCTTCGTTGCCCCGGGATGAATGGAGAATCGGGATTTGTGCGCCTCCTCCATCAAGACCTGGCGCACGCCTCCGAGATACGGCACCCACACCCTACGGTGTAGTGTCAATAATCCTCGGCTATCATAATCGAAGGAGGAGACCTGACCCACTATGCGCTCACTCTTCCGATGTTCCTCCTTCATGGCCTCGTGCTGGGCCTCCCGAATCCGCTCCAATAGCGGAGTCACCACTGTCATCCACATGCATATATCGTTGATCGACGCCGCCTTGCGGCTAAGCACATCGGCCACCACATTGGCCTTCCCCGGGTGGTAAAGGATCTCACAATCATAATCCTTCACCACATCAAGCCACCGACACTACCTCATATTCAGATTTGGCTGGTCCATAAGGTACCTCAAGCTCTTGTGGTCCGTGTAAATGGTACACCGAACCCCATAGAGGTAATGTCGCCAAATCTTGAGGGCGAAGACCACTGCCCCCAACTCTAAATCGTGCGTCGGGTAGTTCGCCTCGTGAGACTTCAGCTGCCTCGAAGCGTAAGCAATGACATGCCCTCTCTGCATCAGTACCGCGCCCAAACCCGAAATGGACGCGTCACAATATACCAGAAAATCCTTTACGCCCTCTGTCTCAGAACCTCAAACGCTGCCTGCTGCTCAGGCCCCCATCTAAAGACCACGACTTTCTTAGTCAACCGTGTCAGGGGTACGACTATCTTAGAGAAGTCCTGAATGAATCTCCGATAGTAGCCTGCTAATCCCAGGAAACTCCGAATCTCAGATGGAGACTTCGAAACCTCCCATCTCATCACGAACTCTATCTTGGCCGGGTCAACCAGTATACCATTCTGATTGACAAGGTGCCCAAGGAATTGCACCTCGCGCAACCAAAACTCACACCTGGAGAACTCAATGTACAAGCTCTCCCTCCTCAGGGTCTCCAAAACCTCTCTCAGACGCTCCTCATGCTCCTCCTGCATCTTGGAATAAACCAAGATGTCATCAATGAAAACTATCACAGACCGATCCAGCATCGGTCTGCACACGCGGTTCATGAGGTCCATGAACACGGCACGGGCATTGGTGAGCCCAAATGACATCACCACGAACTCATAATGGCCATAGAGCGTCCAAAACGCGGTCTTCTGCACATCCTCCTCTCTGACCCTCATCTGATGATAACCCGAACACAAATCGATCTTGGAGAACCAAGATGATCCCTATAACTAGTCAAAGAGATCATCAATCATCGGGAGTGGGTAACGGTTCTTCACCATTACCTTGTTCAGCTCCCGATAATCTATACACATCCGATGCGACCCGTCCTTCTTCTTCACAAACAGAATCGGGGCTCCCCTGGGTGAACTGCTCGGTCTAATGAATCCCTTTTCTAACAGCTCCTGCAGCTGTGTAGACAACTCCTGCATCTCGGGAGGAGCCAACCGGTATGGTGCCTTGGCTATCGGAGCCGCACCAGGGACTAAGTCAATCCTAAACTCCACCTGACGCTCCAGAGGTATCCCCGGCAACTCCTCTGGGAACACATCAACGTAGTCTCGCACCACTGGAACCTCGCTCACTGTCGCCTTACCCGCCTCCCGGGTATCCATAACATACGCGACACATCCTGTGCAACCCTGCTAAAGGTAGCGCCTAGCTCTCGCTGCTGAACATACTGTGGGTCCACGCTATGGCCTCTCGTCGTGGATCACCAACTCTCCCCCACTTGGGGTCCTGATCCGCACCAGCTGCTGTGCGTAATCTATCGCCGCCCCGTTAGGGCTCAACCAATCCATGCCTATAATCACCTTGTTCCCACGCAACGGAATGGGATCCAAATCCACCAAGTAGCGCTCCTCAAACAACCTTAGAACACAATCTTTGAACACTACTGATGCTCGCACCGATCGTTCATCGGCAATCTCTACCTCTAAAGGGCAATCCAACATGCCTGAAGACTCAGTAAACTTCTTGCTAAGCGCAAGAGAAACAAACGATCGGGTGGCACCCGAGTCAAACAACACCTGAACCGGGATACCGTTCACATGGAACGATCCTAACGCATATACACAGAGCACATATCAATATCATAACATCATGTAAATAAAATAGAGGGAAAGGATCTTAACCGTCACCACATCGGGTGCGGCGCGTGGCTCCTCGGTAGTCAGCTGAAACGCCCGGCTCCTCACCACTGGAGCCTCTGCCTTTCCCTGCCGGCCATCAGTAATCCGTAGGGTCGCTGGAGTTGGAGCCCTCATTGGCGCTGCTGCTGTCAACTGAGGGCAATTGGCCCTCTTGTGGCCCCTCTGGTTGCAACGGAAACACAGCAACTCAAATGTCTGAACAACCGAAATAGGGGCAGTATAATCCCTGCTAAAGTGTCCTGTCTTTCAGCACTTGTAGCAGCCCGACGATCCCAATCTACACGCTCCCTCGTCCGACCTACCGCATTTACCGCAGCGGCCCGGTCCTCCTTGGCCTTTCGGCCTACCATCTGATCCCTTGGGCTTCTTCCCCGAAGCCCCAGCCATCTGCCCTGTCTCTGCCTTCCTCTTACGGATATGCTCCAGATCAATCTTTGTCTCCCTTGCCCTGGAAATCATGGACTTCAGGGTAGGGCAAGTTGAATAGATAACATGCTCTCTGATGTCAGCCCGTAGCATGTCATGGTAGCGGGTCCTCTTCATATCCTCATCACCTGCATACTAGGGCACTAACAACGCCCTCTCCCGGAACTTGGCAGTGATCTCCGCCACAGACTCCGTCGTCTGCCTCATATCTAAAAACTCCTTGGCCAGCTGCTGAAGCTCGACAGCCGGCACGAACTCTGCCCTGAACTTGGTCACAAAGTCCGACCAGGTCATAGCCTCAGTAGCCGAGGCTTCCAATGAGTCACCGACGGACTACCACCAATCTCTAGCTTGGTCCCGTAAACACCCCGTTGTATACCTCACCTTCGACCCCTCAGGGCAGAAGCTAGTCAACTGCGCAGAATCAATGTCTGCAATCCATCGTCTGGCCGCAATGGAGTCCTTCGCCCCATGGAAATCTGGTGCACCACTGCCCCTGTAGTCCTTAAAGGATTGTGTGTGGGATCCTGACTGTCCTGACACCATATCAATCCTGAACGCCCTGAGGCGATCCTCCATCAGCTCGACTATCCCTTCCTTGATAGACCCCAAGATGATAGCGGTTAACTCAAGGATACCTCTAGTGATCTCTGACGCGATGAACTCGCATAGGCTCTCATCAACTGGCTCGGACACTGATCTCGAACCCGATCCCTCTCCTGAACTGCCAATTGCTGGCCTCGGACCTAGCACCACCATTCTGCAATACACCATAATAATCATTAGTGATACTAACCCACTAGAGGGATCACATCTACAACAAGTTCCTTGGTCTTGCCTTAGCCTTCCTTGACTCGAGTACGGATCCTCTGCTTTCAGTAGTACGGGCCAACACTACCTTCCACATCTATCCGTACTTTCCTTAAGGACTGCTTCGACTCCACCAAGTCCCTTCATCACTACTTCTCTCTGATATCCTCGTCCTAGGCTTGCCTAGGGAACTCCCGACCCTACCCTAATCAGTCCTCAGTTGCCGAAGGTCTCTGTGTGATGGTGCTTAGCCATCACCTGAATACAATCACATACAACGAGGCTCAAATAATCCTTTGAGTAAGGGGCTCACCCATACCACGGTTAGGACTCAAACAAGAGCTACGAAATAAAGTCAAACCCCTCACTCTGGAATTATCCGACTCTGATCGTATGTGACCTAATGTATTCACCTGATAACTAATCCCCACCCCCAAAGTCCCTCAAACCACAAAGCAAGAAGCATTCAGACAAAGAGGGAACGACATCAATAATCACATCCTCAAAGAAGGAAACTATACTAGCATACAATGCTAAGCTCACACTTTCAGGTATAACCTATACAGGCTACCCTAATGCGGTCTACTCAATACTAGCATGCAATTTTCATAAGCAGAAACACATATAGCAGGCACATAAGGCATCATTCCTAGATCCTTAGTCCTATACTAGCATGTTGTTCTATTGATAAACATAACATATCTCGTATGGGTACTTTGGGGAATACTTACTTGAGCTCGGCCGGTCGCGCACATCACACACTTCGTACTTTTCCCAAGACTCTTTAGTTTACCTCTTGGGAAAAATCATTTTCTTAGAAAATTCTTTTATTCCCTCGATTTGAGTCCAGACACTCTCGAGGGTGTGTCCGAATCCCTCACACCAGGGCTCTGATACCAACTTGTAACGACCCAATTTTCAAGTCCAAAAAGTTCATTTTTTTAATTAAACACTTTGCAAAACATTTGAAAATAAACATCATTCGATCATATCATTTCTTAAAACATATTACCTGTCTAATACCAACTTGTAACGACCCAATTTTCAAGTCCAAAAAGTTCATTTTTTTTAATTAAACACTTTGCAAAACATTTGAAAATAAACATCATTCGATCATATACGGGCCGGCCTTGGTGCCTTAGACCCGTTCCTACTGGAAGGAAACTCACCTCGAAAAGTAGCTACCGAAAGTCTGACTGCTAGACGTCTGACTGCTGCACCGGTAATCCTCCAACTATAAATCCATAAACATAGATTAGCCACTCATAAATACCCTTAGGTCAAATGACTGACCCACCCCTGGTCCAAGGTCAACTCCTTGGTCAAAGTCAACTTCCAGTTGACTGGACTCGCCGAGTCATGGCACAGACTCGCCGAGTCCTTCTCCTACTAACCCGGTCCTACTCGACAAGTCCCTCTTCCCACTCACTGAGTCATCCTTAACTCACTACTTGGGACGATTGAACCGACTCGCGATCCGACTCGTCGAGTCCAAGAACAAGTCGCCGAGTCCCCACGAGCAGATCTCTTACTCGCTTCCAAATCCTCACCAGAGCATCCTTTATGAAGATTTAGGTTTCTGGGACTATTGCTACACGTTAAATTGCTAATTTCGCGTGCAGATACGAAGGGTTGGACCTTCAACACTTAAACCCCTCTTACTCGCTGAGTCCAAAGCTCAGATCCCGCGTCTTATCCCACTCCTACTCGGCGAGTTGGTCCTTCAACTCGCCGAGTCCAAGGCAAAATGCATTATTTTTTAAAAATATTAATTATAAGGAGTACGTACGAGGAACCAGGTGCTACACATGTTCTTCTTTTATCTTTTATTCTATTAGTTTTCATTTAGAATTTAATAAGGTTGATTAAATGGTCACAACATTTAATTCTTTAAGTTCTTAGACACAATGAAGAGAAAGGACATAAATTTGATCGATTTAGTAAGTCACATGATTATGGAAGAATAGTAAAAGAGATATAATGATTAGTTTGGATATAAATGGTTCAAAACTACATTGTTTGTAAGGTTCAATATATAAGATTAGGTACATAACAACCATATATTCCCTAAACCTATATATATATATATATATATATATATATATATATATATATATATATATATATATATATATATATATATATATGAGGGTTCAATTGAGAAAAAAAGGTTGAGAATGGGAGAATCATTCTCAGCCACTCATTTATTTTTGCCGCAAAAGTCTCCGTCGTACCAGCGGAAATGGGAAAGGAATAGACATGTGTTTTACAACAAAACATGTTTCCTTAAATTATGCTAAATATTACCTTAATATATACAAAAACATAGTTTTTCGTTTTTTTTAATTTTTAAGAAGCTATTTTTTATCAAAAAATGATTTTAAATATACTAAAATTCATGATTTTTTATTCTCTACAAATAGACATCCATATTGATATAGTTTTAAGATAAAATAAAAAATTTATTTTTTTATATTATCAGTTATCGTTATTCATAAGTGAATAAAAATGAATCAGGTTTTTACTATAGTACATTCGTTATTCATTTATGAATAAAAACTATGATTAATTTTTTTTACAATTTAAGTATCATTCATATATGAATATAGCATATAATAAACATAGTATATTCATATTTAAATATTAGACGATGCATTCACTTGTGAATATTAGATGATATATTCACTTATGAATATTAGATAATATTTTTATATCTGAATATTACGTAGTATTACATGGTATATCACATGTGAATATTACATAGTATATTCACTTGTGAATATTAGATGATATATTCACTTATGAATATTACACAGTATATTCACATATGAATATTACAAGGCATTTTCACAAATATATATAATTTTGATATGTTATTCACATATGTATAACATACAGACTTGCATATTTGTTTTTTTGTTTTAATAATCATATACTGATTCAGGTAAGAAAACATATTCATATACGAATATAACGTGGTAATTTAGTTTATGCATTTGATCAAACAGTTGGAGTGCATACAATTTAACTTTTTTAAAAATGTTAAAAACATGATACTTTGACTATTTAAATCTTACAAAATAGTAGATTGATAGAGAATTATATGAAATTTTTCAAAAAAAAAACGATTTGATCTTTTTCTAACCTCAATTTTAAAGTTTTATTTGATAATCGATGTTGAATGAATGATATGAGTGGATTTTTTGTTGATTATCGATGATATTGATCTAATGACGCTAGAAGTATAATTAATCGTAGATGTTGAAGATCTGATCGTATTCAAGCAGAATTGAAGGTTGGATTAAAAATACCAAAAATGAATTTTTGTTGTTAACTGTTGAATCGTGTTGATAAACATGTTATTGACGAAGATCGATGATTGATTAGCACTGGATGATGTTGATGATTGTTTAATTGAAGAAATCTGGATGATTGTTGAAGATTGGAGGAGAAATTTGAATGATGAACGATCGATTACAGTTGCGTATTTGAGATTGAAGGTTATCATCATATTTATAAGTTTGTCACCGTGTCTTTTTATGCTTAGAATAAATGAGTGACTGAAAATGATTCCTCCATTCTTAAGTTTTTTTATTTTCTCAATTGAACTCATATATATATATATATATATATATATATATATATATATATATATATATATATATATATATATATATTAAAGCCTGAACATGAATTATGAAGGAGATTAGAGAGTCTAATCAAAAGTGTTAATCATTTATATAGTATCTAATCAAAAGTGTTAATGATTTATATAGTATTATTCCCTCGAGAACATGGGGTGCCTAGTTGGTAATTATTAATTAAGCTTATCTATACGAAATCTAGTGCAAAAGTTGTTTCTAAAGTACGAAGGGCATTTTATAGGACATGCCATGGTTACAAAGTTAGAGTTGTCTTTACGTACCATCGGTTTATTTGTAACTTTAAGATCTTTTTGTACATGTTATATTTTTATTATTTTGTTATATATAATTTGATGTTTATTTTAAATTAATTTTTAATTCACTCTATTCCATTAAATTCTAACATTGTATTTAAATCGAATAATAAATGCATATCAATTTTATTAATAACTTTCCTTCTAATTTCACAATTACTAAATTAAAGTTTTATTAATTTCTTTTATTTATTTATCTAAATTATTTGTTTAAATTTAAAAGAGAAAAAACACTTTAATTTTTATAATTCAATATTTTTCTCGTGTTTTTTTATATACTCAAACTTCTCAAATATTTTGAATTTTATATTTAATTTTTTTAAATAAATTCGTGTAATATATAAGTTTTACACCTAACATTTTTAATAACCACAAAGAAAATGGAGATTTATGATTATAACATAACTATTTTTGTATATTTATCATTTTTTATAATAATTATAAAATTTGTGGATATCTTTTGGACCTTGTGAAATTTGATAAATTCTATTATTTTCGGGACCTTTATCTATACAAGATTGACTTTAGTTGATAGTGTTGTGGATTGGGTATTTTTTTAGATTGCAATTAAGGTAGAAAAAACAAAAAATTATTCATTTAGTTGGGTTTAAAATTCAAATTTTAGTTTACACTTTTCTATAATGATATTTTGTGAGCATCTTACTTGTTTTTCAATTTAAATTCGTTAAAAAATTTATGTACTTTTGGAAAATGATAATTTTTAATATGTTAATTTAATTTTCAAAAGTGCCATAATATATATATATATATATATATATATATATATATATATATATATATATATATATATATATATATATATATATATATATATATATATATATATATATATATATATATATATATATATATATATATATGAAACAACTCTTTGTGATAAGAAAATTTACAAACATTTGTTAAATACTTTTACATATATATGGAGAAAGAATTTACGACAATACAAATGAATATTGAGATTTAGGTGATGTTTATTTTTCTGGAAAAGCTATTTTTGAGCATTTATATCTACAGACGAGAAAATAATTACGTGTGTTCTCTGGATTATTTGATTTTTAGAAAATTGATAATGTCAAAACGACTGCACGTCCTATTCTAAAAAAAGATGTAGACATAGACCCAAGTTTACGAATGTGAATACATTTCTCACACACATCTTCTATGTAATAAATTCAAATTAAATCCTTTTATATATAAGAAATGATGTTTCACTTGTTTTTTTTTTTCTTTCTTTCTTTTTATATTTTTTGCACAACTATATTTTAATCAATTTTTATATATAATAATACTTTATTATTGGGGAAACGACACAAATTTAATACAAATTTTTTAGGGTTGGTCTTTTTAGTGCGTAAATTATTTTCGTAGCTTTATGAGGGAATAAAGTCGTGAACATCCTATCTTTTAGTTCATATTACCTAAATTAAGTGGTAAAGAGGCCACATAGAACTGTTTTTATTAGTTTTTTTTTTTTTTTTTTAATTCTGTTAATATTTAGTTAAATAGTCTACATACCACCCTACCTAAACCACTAGCAAACCTCTTCCCTCTTGTCTCCAACGTTCCTCACAATCAATTCCCAATAATATTATTTCTAAAGAAATTCAATCGGAATATGTGCACAAAATCCAGACAAACACAGTCGTTGAATTGTCCTTCAACTATATTAGTGGGTAAATCCCATAATATAGTTTTTTTCTACAATCAAAATGAGAGATCATTCCTTGAAAATTTGAACACATCATATTCTAGAACCGTGTTCAAAAGTAGTACAATCGTTGGTATCATGGTCGGTGTCATCGTCAAGATTGTAAAATCATTATGTAACAGCCCGAAATCCAGGTATTCTTTTTTTTGGCCTTGCATCTTGGTTAAGTTTGTGAATTAGGGTTTTCATGGGAGGCGAGTACGCTGGGCGTACAAGGTGTATGCTGCGCGTACTCGCGCGCCTCATTTTGGACGCGTTTTCCCTCAGGTACGCGGGGCGTACCCAAGGTTACGCCCGGCGTAATGTATTCAGACCCAAACCCTAAATTCCTTTGATGGGGCTATATAAGGAACATGTGGCTGGTCTTTTCAGCCACCATTCCTCAGAGTGAAACCCTAACAAGAGTGTACCCTCATTCCTAGGCCATTGTGTGTGTATTCTAAGCTTGGTGGTGCCATTTCAAGGTTGCATAGAAGAAGAAGAGCTTGTTGGAGAGGCTAGAAGTGGTGCTCAAGTGTAGATCTGACCTTTGCAAGGGCTAAAGCTTCATTTCCAGGTATAAAGTTCGGATCTTGTCACTTGGTTCATGTTGTATGCTTAAAAGGTCATTTTCTAGGGTTTAAGTCCCAAAGGTGGAGACTTTTGTGCAAATGGCCTCCATAAGCTTAGATACTTCATATTTATGATCTATTGGAGTTGTAGACTCATAAAAATGGCATCTTGGACGTGGGGATTTCACCATGCATGAGATCTAGGTCCTTGAGTTTGAATAAAAGGTTGTATTGTGATGTTGGAGCCTTTACAGTCGTGCCAAGGCTTAAAGGTCTCGACTTTATGGGTTAAGACACATTAGAAGAGTCGGATCTAGAAGTGGAAGTAATGGCTTAACAGATTAAGACCAGAAATGGAGAGTGGCTGATTCTGAGGGTTACGTTGGGCGTAACTCCCAGTACGCGCAGCGTAATGGGTGGAGACCCCGATCAGGGAGGGGTTGGCGACGTACGCCCCGCGTACTCTCAGGGTTTGACTTTGGTTGACTTTTAGGGTTTTGGTCAACTTGAGGACTTTAGGTCAACGGAGGGTAAAATGGTCTTTTACCCTATGAGGAATGATGATAAGGAGTAAAGTTCTAAGTGGTGGAAGTCCTTGTGTAATATATGATATTTTTATGTTTAGGCGAGGTTGAGCCGTCGTTCGGGGTCGGTGTTAGCAAGGACTCGAGATCTTAGACTTTCCACGAGGTGAGTCTTCTCACTATACTACACCCGGAAGGGTTTGACTGTGTGACCGGAAGGTCAGATTTGGTATGAGATATATGTGTGATAAGTTAATCGTTATATGTGCCATGTATGATATGCTTGATATGGGCCGGAAGGCATTATGTATGGGCCGGAAGGCGAATATGTTATTGGCCGGAAGGCGTTGTAATGTGGACCGTAAGGTTGGCATGGGTAGGACCGGAAGGTTTACCCAGTCGGGACGGAAGTCCCCTGAGACACAGGGACCGGAAGGTCAGGGCCTGGAAAGGCGTGTGTGTAGGTTGTATTTTGGGGAACTCACTAGGCATTTATGCTTACAGTTGTTGTGTTACGTGTTTCAGGTACCAACGAGGACCGTGGGAAGACGCCGACGTGATCTGTACACACTGATAAGGGATTTATGATCTTGGGATTTGTATGACTTGTTTTATGACATGATACATTGGATTTTTATGCTTTATTTTGGATGTAAATACAATTTTTAGAAATTAAAAATTTGTTTTAAAATTTACGTTGTTACACATTACTTCGATCGATGATGATTTTTTCTTCTTTCTTTATGATCTTGATTGATCTGGAAGTCATCTTAGCATTGGAATGACAATTTTCAGATTTCCTAATTTAATAGCTAATATGAAATTGAAGAACCCTAACTAAGGAATGCAGAAGTCGAGTATGAATGATGTGGCATTTAATTGAAGTTTTGGGAGTCTGATGCCAAAGAATCGGTGACCGAGCTCATCATTCTGAAAAGAATTCACCGTACTACATCACCACCAATCAAAAGCACTAGAAAATTCAACAATTTTTTCATCAAGGGTTGTAACTGCAACTGGTCATTGCAATGAAATGGTGGTTATCGATGGAAATGCTCACTGTCTGCACTATCACTGTCGGAAAAGAGGTACATAGGCGTTATGCCACAATGATCAGGAAAATTCTCGGCTAGGATACATACATTCACGAAATCTGGAGAACAAAACTAAGAGGTTGTGGCTAGGGACATATGATACGGAAGAGGAAGTTGTTATGGCGTACGATCGGGAAAATTTTAAGAAGCGTGGATCGTATACCATTATTAACTTCTTGAATTTGATCAGAATCAATGTAAGCCCTAAAAAAGATACCAACAAGAAAATAAACTATAGTTGTGTTCGAAGGGTTCACCAGAATCATCAATCATCTAGAAACAACCACTTGAAGAGACCAATTATCGGGATTTCCATTACTATTTGGCTGACTTGACTTTTAAGTTTGATTATTTGGTTGACTTGGCTTTTAAAACTAGTAAAAAACACTTTTTATATGTGCCATGTGGCATCTCTAGCTGTTAATTTTGTTAATTTTGGTAACAGGGACTAAAAAGACAGACTACTCAAGGCTTTGTTCCTTCATAAAGCCATGAAAATAATTTAAGGACTAATATGATCAATCCTAAAAAGTTGTTAGGACATTTGTGTTATTTCCTCTTTATTATTTTATGATCTAAATAGAATATTGTAAAAATAATCGGTTATTTGATGAGATTGTAGGAATTAAACAATTATTCATCCTATAATTTATGTAAATATCTTAAAATCATAATATGTTATATGTCAATTTACCAAAAAAATAACTATATTAATTTTTTACAAATTAAATACATCTATTTTCTGACACCGTTAGAATTATTTTTTAAAGATTTTTTTCAAAAAGATCTCTATATTAGATTGTATTTTTGTTTGTTTCATTTGTTGAATATAAGAGGGTTTTCATGTATAAAAAAATTATATGACGACTATAATATACACAAATTAATGTAGTGTTTTATATTTACAAAATATTCTGTGTTTTTTTTTCTTTCTAAAATTCATCCAGCGGTATTCGGTGTTGTCCTCCCTTCTTGAGGTTGAGGGTTCAAGTCCGGTCGTGGACATATGTAGATTTAAGGTGTAATTTAGGAGTAAGTTAGATTTGCCATTTCAAAAAAAAACCATATCTGTATATTGAAAAAGGTGATACAATTTGCGTTGGTTACACAAAGGAACATTATCATCACATGCTTCGTGTTTTATAATTCTATAAGATGATTCTATAAGGAAAGAGAGTTTGAGCATTGAAAAACTCTTTTAAATTTAAAAAACCAATTTATATAATGTTTTAGATTATTTTAGCATCATGCATAAATTAACAAACAAGTAGTTTTATCTATATTGCATTTTATCTTGCATAGGAAAAAGTAATCAAGCCGAAAAAAATTTGGTGGCTTTGGTGTCAATGGTTTTAGATCACTTAACATTGCATTATCAGCAAATGGATGTGAAAAATAAAGATATGGTTAATGTCATAAAAATCATCAAGTTTTTAGGTCTTTTTCGGTTTTGTCAAAAGTTGAAATTTATGTCTGTTTTAACCCAAATATTTTTGAAAAAATGTTCGGTTTTACCCTTTTACCGGTGATAACAGGTTTTCCAAGTTACCATTATATTAAATTCGCAAAAAATCCTTAAATTTACCATTTTTTTTTGCGTTTTTACCCTTAAGTTTATAATTTATTTTTACACTTTTACCCTAAGTATATTTTTTTTCATAATATACATATTCATATGATTTTTCTGCTTGAATACGTATAATATGAAAAAAAAATACATAAGGTAAGAGTGTAAAAAAAATTATAAACATAAGGGTAAAAATATAAAAAAAAAATTGTAAAATTAAGGGGTTTTTGCGAAGTTAATATATTGGTAACCTGTTATCACCGGTAAAACGGTAAAACCGAACATTTTTTTGGAAAATGTTAGGGTAAAAATGGACATAAAATTTAACTTTGGGCAAAACCGACAAAACCCTGAAAACTTGAGGGTTTTTATAACATTAGCCCATATAGATATATAAGGAGTGGTTTGTTTTTCAGACAAAATGTCTGCAATTTGCGGACTTTATTTGTAGACCTCTACAGTAGAAGAGGTGAACCAAATATTTGCAGTCTATAAAAAGAAGACTATTTTCTAATTTTATAAACAAATGATTTTTTCAATACTAAAATTTAAATATATTCTACAATATTGAAATGTTCCATCAAATTCAAATTCTTTTTTTTTTCAATTCATTTAAGAGATTTTACATTGTAATCCTACATACCCTTTGTTAATTATTAATTGAGACCAATAAAATGATAAACTATGTATTTTATCTCTGGTCAATATTTTCTATAATAAAATCATTTGCCGAACATAGCATTTTTATGATTTTATTATAAATAGGTAACAAATATAGATCAAATTTTATGTATTATTGTATAACATCTTCATTTTTCATAACCAGTTTTTTAATTTATGTCTTTATTGTACATTATATTATGAGTAATGTGTTTGCCTAAATTATTTTGTATTATAATGAGAACATGATAATATGATCTTTTATAGAAAAAGTGTTGTAATATAAAAAATGAAAGTAAAATGGTATGAATTAACAAATATATTTGATATTTATTGCATTTCATTGTAGTTAAAATATGGAAATATTACAAAAAAGAGGCTTTCCAACAAAAAAATATTAATTAGTTTGTAAGGTCAAACCTTGTAATGTAATGTGTCAAACTGATATCACGCTCGTGGATGATTGTCAACGTTTCAGCCGCTGACCAAAGCTTTTCTCTGCAACATGAAGTTTTCTTTTGCTACAAGGTTCTAGATCTATTATCTTTGTGATAAGATCTCTTTTAATATATATATATATATATATATATATATATATATATATATATATATATATGTGTGTGTGTGTGTGTGTGTGTGTGTATCCAATTCCTAATTTGTAAGGATTATTCTAGATTAGAATTATATGTAGTATATAATCTTATACATGCTTCAATCTCATTGTAAACTAATAGCCACTTTGTGAAAAAGTCTTCTTATTGAAAACACTCAATCGGTATCTCTTTTCAATTAAGGTTTGTGAAAATCCTTGTTCTTACTATTGCCGTTGCTTGTGTTATTTTGTTATGATCCTACAACTGGTATCAGTGATGGTTTTTAGGTAAAACAAATAAACTAGAAAAACAATTCCTAAGTTCACATGCAACCTACTTTGGATCTATGTTTTATCTATTGAACATACAACTTTGAATGCATAACAAGAACCCTAGAGGAGAGAGAGGCTATAATCGAAATTTACAACCTAGGGTTTAGTAATTACATACCTTTCAATTGTTATAGTAAACAATTGATAATTCCCTTGATCTTGATATTGATCTTCTTGGAAGCTTAGCACCACAAGTGTAATGCCTCTAATGGAATCACACCCAAACTAGCAAGAAGGAAAGTACAGGAGAGAGGGGAGAGGGAGTATGCAAAATTTTGGTCCTTAGGGTTTCTTCAAAAGAAAGAGTGACCAAAATGTGAACCAGGAGGCTCCTTATATAGTTGAGGGATCTAGGGTTTAGGAAAAACCCTAATGCTCCTTGCTTAGGGCCTAAGCAAAGCCAAAGGCCTTATCTAAGCCCCCTTGGACGAAATCCTTAGGGTTTCCCCTATAGATTTCGTCCACCTCCTTCCAAGGAGGTTCTGGAGCCTTCCACTCAACTATTAGATAATTGCAAACTAGTCCCTGCACTTTATAATTAATTCTTTTAACCCCAAAATTAATTCTAATTAATTTCTGGCTAACAATTAATTAAACAAAATGATTTCTTATTAATATATTAATCTTTTAACATATTAATAAATTCATTTATATTAATTTATTAATCTTATAATAAATTAATATCTCTCCTTTCATAATTTCCTTGTCCGGTTGCTAGGTTTGAGGGCAACCCAAAAGGACTGTGCTGCTATCAATTCAAGTATATACCAATTATAGTTATGGGCTTAGACACCTAATCCAACAGTCTCCCACTTGGATAAGTCTGTAACTATAATTGCTAGTATGCCTTCTAAATTTGACCAGCAAATTGTAGCTTCCAAAAAACTACTGCCGAACTCTGACCCATTCAGTTACGAGTCCTAAGATAAGAGATCACATGACCCTTCGTTCTACTAGATATCTCTAGACATAAGACATGGAATACAATCAATCTCTTTGTCCAGAATCTATGTTTCCCGATTTCTGATTTGTGATGATATAGGACTTCTAATCGAACACATCAATTAGTCCTGGCTGGGCCTAGCACATAAGTCAACACCAAATCATCGAGGGGCCCACAGATATCGCTTTTCCGGTTAGGGCAAAAGGAACGAATAAACATTGACTCATATGCTTGTATCTTTTACTCATCAAACCATACATGACAATACATTTTATAACACCAAGTTACTGATGCATTTTCGTATCACCAATGTATAGCCGACTTGCATATTACAACTCATATATCTCTGTTTCAAGATCATAGATATTATCGTCTCAGTATTACTCGTGATGAATTCCATGAAGTAATACTCTGAGCGTGGGTTTGTCCAATACTCAAATCTCAATTTCTGAGTACTCATGAACGTTGCAGCAAATCTATTGCCATGTCTATCCTTAGATAATTCTACAATCCAGTTCATGACAGTCTTGATTCACTACTTACTTCCAAAAGTACGAGCGACTGTGGAGTTTGAATAATCTTATTATTCGGGAAGTCAAAACATGCAAAGTGAAACGCAATAATAATATTAATCCTATATGGCCCCAAAGCTTTTGAGCGTAAATAAAAACACTTTTATTTAAACACCATATTGATTACTCATTATTCATTGCTTACAGTTTCAGAAAATCAACTTATTACTTGAATTATAACCACAATTGTCCCATGCTCCAAGCATGCACACTTTGGTTTCCTATGGTCCATACTTTGCGAAATAGATCAATTGAAAAACCTTTCCAATGATGCTCATTTCACAATTCCCAATCCCTATTATTAGTGTTAGAACACAAGGTTCTTGCAACTACTAGAATATGCTAGATTCTAACATTTTATGCAACGATCCTTTCGCAAAGTCACAACACAAAAGTCACAAAGACTTGGCAAATGAAATTACAAAGTACTCTATCGGAAATTGTTACAAGATAATTCCATAGACGTGAAGTCTCACATTCAAAGTACATTCCTTTGAACATCCGTCTTGCATAAAAGTTTCTAATCTAGACACAGACTCTCAACATCCAACTCCCAATATGGAGACATTTCCATATTTTCCATATGACGACTTATTCTTAATAGAATCTTATCTATTCATAATAATGTCGACATGACCCATTCATTACTATACTTCCAACTACTCACAAGCGACAAATCCTGAGTGAACCTCCGATTTTCCTTTGATAGTTGTTTAATTATTTTAGTCAGAACCGATTCTAGATCCTTTTTCCCTCTTAATACCCTAGGCATTTGGAAAATTTTAGAATGGTCAAATATTACAGCATATGCAATCAATCCTATACCCAAAGCGTATTGGACACAATGCATAATGTCTCACATAAAGACGTGATACTTTATCATCCTTCTGCCATAATATTTTATGTGTCCTGTTCCCACAATTCGATCTATGAAGAGGGATGCCGTGATCATAATCGAATTTGAGAATGCACTATATATCCTTGACTAAATTTATTAATGTTTCTCGATCTAAGCTTTAGAATTTTGAAACGAAGTATAATATTCTCTCCATTAATTATAGCAAAACAACTTTTCAAACATTACAACTTTGCAAA
The DNA here is from genome assembly GCF_002870075.4 of Lactuca sativa. NCBI lineage: Eukaryota > Viridiplantae > Streptophyta > Magnoliopsida > Asterales > Asteraceae > Lactuca > Lactuca sativa. The sequence goes on along the minus strand of NC_056630.2, from coordinate 41,873,309 downwards.
GTGAATCTTTGTTTTCTATAATTAATATTGCTAACTCGCAATACTTTACCATAATAATCATGCTCCCACTAACATGATGATTATTTTCTTACCAGCATAACACTTATGCTCCCACTAGCTTTGACATGTATTCAGAAAACAATTAAACTTCCAGAGAACAATGCTTATTGAATTCCTTAAGTTCATATTTCTAATACCTAACGCTTTGATAAGCCTTTATCAAAGCTTCTTAAATCGTACACCTTTGCCTTAGAAAGCTCATATGTGTGTCTAGACAAATTCAGAACTTATGTCACTAAGTCCCAAATGTTCAGACTAATTGTCAAATCTCACAATTCGATCTATGGAGAGGGATGCTGTAACCATAATCGAATTTGAGAATACAATTTCCACAATCGCTATCTTCTTAAAATCTCTCTTAGTGAAAGCATTTCCTCGCAGTCATTTTCATGAAGGAGGTAATCTTATGACACTTAGATTTTGTGGTGTATAAGTTCCTATCCATGTGAATTTGTCAAAACCAAAGTTTGTGACGAATCCAAACTCATATGGACTGAACTTTCTCAATCTCGATTTCTTGCCTCATGGTAACACGAGTGCCCACCATGTCTTCCAAGTGGTTTATCAACTCATCCTTACTTATCAATGTACTTTCCATTGATCAAGGTGCTATGTCTTTATGCATTCACATGAGAACTCATAGAACTCACTTGCATAATTAATTCAACTGGAATGGCATAGAAAAGGAGTATGCCATCCACGATAGGCTATAAACCTCAAGTCGTGTGCTAGTGATGATCGATAAGGTTTATTCTTGATTTGTTCCTGAAACCTTCTCAAGATCATTAAAACTCCCACTGACCTCTTGACATATACGATTCTCTTGTCAGGAAACTTTCCTCGACAAAACAAATATTCAAGAGTTAGTGTGGTTCTTATCAAGACAAAACACTTCACAAAATTTGTCCTAGTTGGTCTTTGTCTTATCCAAGACATCACAACTTACAAATTTTAAATGTGCAAGAATAAGAAAACTTTTCCAAATTCCACATTTGATGAGTGTTATAAACCTTCTTGTGAGTTGTCACTCAATTCACAATCTTGGAGTATAACTCTAAGACTTGATGTTGGAACGAAGTATGATTGACTTCTTGATTTTAACCATTTCCACAATTCTCGATTCCTCTTCTTAGACATGCAAATGTACTAAGACTTACTTAGAGGATCAATTGAGATATGGTTCCTAATCATAAAGGCTTATCATAAAACACAATAAAAGTTACTCTTCCTTCTTCTTAGAATAGAGAAACTTTTATCTTTCTGCCTACTTGATTCTTCTTATTCGTTCTGCCATTGATTGAAACTCTTTCAATCAACTCAGAATTATATTTAATCTTATAAGCATAACTATATTCACTAAACTTTAGTAAATCATGACGAATATCTTTATCACTCTCGTGGTGGACTTGATCAATGTACAACCTAGTGTACTTGATCTCCTAGTCCTTCTCTTAACACTTTGTCAAAGAATTAGTCTAATTTCCAAATATGAAGTTTCTCATTCATCACGCAATCAAGTTGCATGACTCCAAGTTTCTGTCCAATTGAAGCTTGGGCGATGAGAATCTTTCCTCATTTGGCAAATTCTCGACATTTCCACAAATGACATAATTAAGAATCAAATCCATTATTGATAACAATACATCAATTTTTCATAACGACTTCATTGCAAGGATATATAAAATTATTCAAACCAAAAATTTTATTTTATTCATAAAAGCAGCGGAAAACTTGTCCTTACAATGCAAAATCAACTGAAAAACTATGTATTTATTCCTAACAAATCTATCATAACTTTCTAAGCTCAAAATCTGATCTTCGAATCCATGCGACGGTGATCCATTTCTTCGTGATCAGACTCATCTTGCTTTTCCATCAAGCTTCCTCTCATTTCTCTGATCCTGAAAAACATTCAAATGTAATTTTATCACATTATGTATTAAGAATCAATGAATAGGGATTTGATGGAGTTAGATAGTGGATTTTATACCCAAGGAGGAGTCATAACACTAGACTCTCCCATCTCTTAGATCTCTCAGGTAGATAGAGCAGCTTCGTCTCCAATGCCCCTTCTCTTGGCAATAAAAGCAAATGGACTCTTTTGGAATGACACAAGGAACAATCTCAGAGTTTACCTTTTCTAGATCTCCACTGTCATCATTTTCAATGTCCCTTGAAGTTTGGGAGTTTGATTCACCAGACAAGCACGCCAAATCATTGCTGATTCAACAGCTATAAGCAAATAGGTGAGATCAATGAGGGTCACATCGTGATCCATCATATATTATTCTCTAACGAACTCACTATATGATTCAGGAAGTGACTTAAGAACCCAGTCAACAGCCAACTCACTTGAAATCTCAACACCAAACATGCTTAACCTATCAATGTGTGACTTCATCTCTAAGACGTGTGCACACACAGGTTTCCCATCTTTATGTTTACTTGCCAAAAGGGCTTGAGTGAGCTTGAACTTTTCAAGCCTTCGAACTTGTAGGTTTGGGAGAACAACGGGAGGAGGTGGAGGAAATGGAATCAAGTTAGTCCACATGGTAGGGATTGACCTTTCACCTTCATAGTGGAACAGACTTTGAGCAGGAATACTTTTTCCTTTAGATTCGGGAAGACCATGGTTAGATTCAGAAATCTACAAAAACGGGAGAAAATTCAAGTTAGTTAATAAGAATCCTTGATGTAACACCCAAAAGAAACATCAAGGCTAGGATCCAACACAACATTCCACAAATTGGAAGAGGGATGCTGTAATCCAATTTGCAGAATATTTGAAGGTAGGTAAATGACGATTTACCAATTTCCACCATGAAAAACGAAAAATAAGGTTAAGTTTTAAATGTATTGGAAACTCTTAGATTCTTTGAGATACATTGAAACTATTCAATGGCATGTTTTAATCTCGGATTATGCTCTTCTATTTGTGACTGGGATGTCGAGGATCACAAACAAGATGTGAATAACCACGCAAATGTGCTTGGTAACCTCATTGTCTTTATCATTAACTATTGATGTGCCGGTAAACCACACACGCTCCATCAAAATGACAATTATGAGATACCCATTACTACTCTTTATTAGTGCCTTTTAGTGTGCCGGTTAACCACACACGCTCCACTAACGACCAATAAAGCATTAATTTCATGGATTAGCATACTTTTCACATTTTTCCTAAAGTAACTAGAGTTGGGATTTTGAAAAAAAATGTTCTAGTACTTTCTTTAATAACATTATACTTTTAATGAGATGTAGTTGTCCTATCAAATCCGTTCTGCTAACGACCCTCCACTAATCAAGGAAGCGGTGGGTGAGAGTGGACACCCATTCAACTACCATTTTATAGGCAGTTTCCTTATACCCCCTTATAGATTAGCTTCGTGAATGAGACATACTAGCGATTTGACTGACCATATTCTTATACATATATAATAGTTAACTTTTAATTATAATATACATATAAGGTGTGTTTTAAAACATTTTAAAACTCCAAGGGTCTATATAAATTTTTCGAAATTTAAACTATTAAATTTTAAATTTAAGTAAACCAATTAATTAGATTTAATATTTATCTATTAATTAACTTTTAATTAATTTATTAAATCTTTTAAGGATTATCTAATTAAATTAAACAATTAACTTAATCCTAATCCATATCCCTTCTAGATTTCAAAAATATGGGGATAGGATAATTTCCTTAATTTTCTTAACCAAATAACTAGATTTAATATTTGTCTATTAATTAACTTTTAATTAATTAATTAAATCTAGTAAGGATTATCTAATTAAATCAAACACTTAATTTAATCCTAATCCATATCCCTTCTAGATTTCGAAAATATGGGGATAGGATAATTTCCTTATTTATCTCAATTATCCAATAAGGCAACTATTATCCAAAACAAAGAAACCTTAAAAGGGGGAGCATATTTCGAAATTACAAGGGGAGGAGGCTAGGGTTTTGGAAACCCTAACCCTAATTTCGACTAGGGTTCATGGAGGCTAGGGTTTTCGAAAACCCTTTGCACCAAAACCCTAAAATCGAAAATTTTGGCCTTTAGGGTTTAATGGCTATAAACCCTAATTTTCAATTCAACTATTATAGCAATTCAATTTAAAACAACCTGGCTCTGATACCACTGATGGTTTTTAGGTAAAACAAATAAACTAGAAAAACAATTCCTAAGTTCACATGCAACCTACTTTGGATCTATGTTTTATCTATTGAACATATAACTTTGAATTGCATAACAAGAACCCTAGAGGAGAGAGGCTATAATCGAAATTTACAACCTAGGGTTTAGTAATTACATACCTTTCAATTGTTATAGTAAACAATTGATAATTCCCTTGATCTTGATCTTGATCTTCTTGGAAGCTTAGCACCACAAGTGTAATGCCTCTAATGGAATCACACCCAAACTAGCAAGAAGGAAAGTAGAGGAGAGAGGGGAGAGGGAGTATGCAAAATTTCGGCCCTTAGGGTTTCTTCAAAAGAAAGAGTGACCAAAATGTGAACCAGGAGGCTCCTTATATAGTTGAGGGATCTAGGGTTTAGGAAAAACCCTAATGCTCCTTGCTTAGGGCCTAAGCAAAGCCAAAGGCCTTATCTAAGCCCCCTTGGACGAAATCCTTAGGGTTTCCCCTATAGATTTCGTCCACCTCCTTCCAAGGAGGTTCTGGAGCCTTCCACTCAACTATTAGATAATTGCAAACTAGTCCCTGCACTTTATAATTAATTCTTTTAACCCCAAAATTAATTCTAATTAATTTCTGACTAACAATTAATTAAACAAAATGATTTCTTATTAATATATTAATCTTTTAACATATTAATAAATTCATTTATATTAATTTATTAATCTTATAATAAATTAATATCTCTCCTTTCATAATTTCCTTGTCCGGTTGGTAGGTTTGAGGGTAACCCAAAAGGACTGTGCTGCTATCAATTCAAGTATATACCAATTATAGTTATGGGCTTAGACACCTAATCCAACAATCAGAACATATTCGTTTGTTTTATCAAGAAATGTCGTCTTCCTTCGGATCCTCTAAACCTACTACTAGTTCCACACTGGCCAAAAATTCTTATTTTTAATGAAAATTATTTTTCCTTGTGGAAAAGAAAGGCCATAGTTGTACTTGAAACCATGGAATACAACATGATATCATCACAAACAGTCCACACATTCCAACCTTTCAAGAATCAAAAAATGATGTTCCTGGTGAGAAAAAGAGAATTCATGTGCATGCTTACTCTGAAGAGGACATGAAGTCAATCAATTTGGATGTTTGTACATGCATTGCCATGGGAAGTTCTCTTTCGTATGATATATATCAATTAGTTCAGAACTATATTCTTGTAATGCCGATATTTCTCGCTAGGAATTTTTTTTTATAAAAGTATGTATTTATGTCGGTCAACAATTGTAACTTCTTGCGAATAAATGGAATATAATCATTCAATCATGTATGTGTTTGTATAAAAGTGATTTGTATATTATATTATGTGTATATAATATTTGTGTCAGAAAACGTTTTTTAAAACCTAATACATAGGGCTAAATAAAAGTTAAAAATATAATATTTTTTAAGATATGCCAATGTATCAACAATATACATAGGATTGGTGGATCAAGTTGTTGAACCATGTTTGACTAGTTAGTCTTAATGTTGTTGCCGTAACACTTAATTTTGGATTTGATTCATTATTCGGGGCTACAGCCCAATCATCATTCGTCATGAGGCCTAAGGCCTTGGGGAAGGAAGGATTTGGCCCTTTTCGGATGTGAGTGTTAGGGTTAAAGTGATCCAAGTGTTTGATGATGTTTTCGAAGTCCAAGGGTATAGTCGTAATTTGATAAGTCGGCCCTTTTTGAATTTTGGGTTTTGGTTCGTGAAGTTTTTGGATTAGGTGTCTAATCCCATAACTATAATTGGTATGTATTTGACCCGAGAGTAGCATGGTCCATTTGGGTTGCATATCACCAGACACCAGGACAATTTGATAGGATGGACTTTTGAGAAGAGGTTATTTATGATTTGTTAATATATTATAAGTTCTAATATATTAACATGAAATCATATTATTATTTAATTAGTATTGATCAAGAATTAATTTGGAATTAATTTTGTGATCAAAAGAGACTAATTAAATATAAGGGATTGATTTGGTAAATCATTCATTCTTATGGTGTGGGCAATGATCCATGATTCTTTAGGTTGGACTAAACCAATGTTACAACCCATGGATAATCCATAGGGGTTTAAACCCAAGGAGCCTAAGGAATATGAAAGATCATACACATTAGGATTTACAAGGTGTAACCCTAATTTTGCCACACTATATAAGATGCCCCTTAGCATGCAAAATGACACACTAGTGATCCTTGGAGTTCCATGAGCCGATTTTGGTTGCAAGAATATTTCTCAAAAGTCATCCTTTGTCCAAAGGTGTGTTGTGATTTCATTTGAGGTGAAACACTTGGGGTCCCTAAGTTCTTAAAGGGCAAACACAACAAGTTCTACAAGCCACAACCAAGAGGTAACTCCATAACACATTTTTATGTTGTTTATATCATTTTGTATGATAGTCGTAGTCTTAATGCTTTGGAAACAATATTTCATGTATAATTAGAGAAAGCATAGATCCAAAGCATTTAGGGTTGTATGTGCACCATAGGATGTTTTAGTATACTAAAATCTAACAGTGGTATCAGAGCCACGAGTTGTTTTCTTTTATATTTGATGCAATGTGTTAAATTTTAAAGTTGAAAGTTGTTGTCTGAGAACCCTACTTGGCGAGTCTATTCTTGTAATTGAGGATTAGGTTGAATTTTGCCTTGGACTCGTCGAGTACAGTATGGGGCTCGACGAGTTGTTTGTCCAGACAACAGTTTTTCGAGTTTTTTTTGGCCTGTTTTGGATTAGAATCATTACCACAAAATGTTTAAGTTATAAAATTTGATTTTGTTGATATGGTAATGATGATTCTCATCCAAATGAAAGATAATTTTCAAAGTTTCATGATTTGTATTAGTTTATATCATTAGGCTAATTTCTTGAAACTTGTTTGATATGAATTATCTTAACTTATGAGTTTAATTAGATCATAGAAAAATTGTTTGATTTTGTTAGTAGGAATTTTTGATCTAATTGTTTTTGGTGAATCCATAACTTTTCCTTAAGTTATGGAAAATGAAATGTCTCAGTTTTAAATGTCATCTTAAATGAATTTTAAACTTTTAAAATTCTAGGGTTTTTAACTAGATGTTTCAAAGTGAGACTTTGCATTTAAAAATTTGAAAACTTGAGGGCAAGTTTTGAACTATTCAAAAACTTTTGGTTCCATTACTTATGAGTTTAATATAGGTTTTATGAACAGACTCTTGACATTCCATAACTTGAGGACAAGTTATGGAGTTCATAAGACATTTATGTAGAAGACTCTTCAAGTTCCATAACTTGAGGACAAGTTATGGAAGACTTAAAATCATTTAAGATAACATTTAAAAACGAGACCTTTCATTTTCAATAACTTTAGGACAAGTTATGGATTCACCAAAAACAATTAGGTCAAAAATTTCTACTAACAAAATCAAACAATTTGTCTATGATCTAAAAAACTCAAATTCAACCCTTATACTATTATAATATTATAGGTTTAATATATATATATATATATATATATATATATATATATATAAGAGTAAAGTCAGTCTTACCATTAGTAGACCTCATTCACGAAGCCGGTCTATAAGGGAGGTATAAGGTTACTGCCTATAAAATGACAGTTTAATGGGTGTCCACTCTCACCCACCGCTTCCTTGACTGGTGGAAGGTCGTTAGCCGAATGGGTTTGACGGGACATTTAAATTCACATTAAAAGTATAATGAAATACTAAGTAACTAAACACTTATAAATTCACAATCTTAGTTACTTAGGAAAATGTGAATTTGGTGCTAACCCATGAAATTGCACTTTGCACCTTGTTAAGTCATTAGTGGAGCGTGTGTGGTTAACCGACAAATTAATTTGGGACTGACAGTGCGTGGAAAAGTGTAGCTTGATGTTAATCATAGATCAATTGAGCGTGTGTGGTTAACCGGCACATTGATTAGGTGGTTGTAACATTGAGTGTACCAAGCTAATTTGCATGGTTATTCACACCTTGTTTGGGTTCCTCGACATCCCAGTCACAAACTTGAAGGGCACAATCGATATTTAAACATGTCATTGAAAAGTTCAATGAATCTCAAAGGATCTAGGAATTTCAATCCATTTAAAACTTAATTATCAATTTCTTTTTTCATGATGGAAATTGGTAAATCGTCATTTACCTACCTTCAAATTTTTTGCAATAGGATTACGGCATCCCTCTTCCAAATTGTAAAATATTGTGTTGGAACCTAGCCTTAATATTTCATTTGGGTATTATATTAAGGACTTAAATCAACTGACTTAAATATCTCCCATTGTAGATGTTTAGTTTGGACAACTATGGTCTTCCCAAATCTTTTGGAACAAGCTTTCCACTTGAAGACGATATCCCACATGTCAATCAAGGTGAAAGATTAATCCCTTTGTCGTGCATTAGTGGAAATGGAAATTATACTTCACTTCCTCCATCTCCTCCAATTATTCTCCCTAACCCACAAGTTCAAAGACTTGAAAAAGTTCAAGATCACTAAAAACCTATTGGATAGCAAACACAAGGATGGAAAGTCTGTGTGTACACATGTCTTGGATATGAAGTCACACATTGACTGGCTGAGAATGTTGGGTGACGTGTTCCCAAGGAATTTGGCTATTGACTGGGTTCTTCAGTTACTTCCCGAGTCATATAGTGAGCTTGTTAAAGACTACTATGTGACAGATCACGACATGACCCTTATTTATCTTACTTATTTGTTGATTGCTGCTGAATCAACAATGATTTGGCACAATGGTCAAGCAAATTTGACTGGAAGATCCACCTCTCAAGCTGACATGGGAAATGACATGAATATCCCAGAAATGATTCCTTCTCCTAAAGGAAAGGAATTGGCCATGACCAAAAGTTTTGATCATAAGGGAAAGGCCAAATCTAAGATTGTTCCATATGTCATTCCCAATGAGCCTGTTTGTTTCTATTGCCCAGGAAAGGGACATTGGAATCGAAGCTGCCCTGACTACCTAGAACTTTAGTCAGATTGTATGGTTCTGCTTCAGGTAAGTCCACTATCTAACTCTATTAAGTTCCTAATTGTTGATTCTTAACAAATGATGTGATAAGGTTTCATTTTGATGTTTTGTAGGATCATGCAAAAGGAAGGAAGCTTAAAGGAAGAGTATGTTGAATCTGGTCGCGAAGATGGATTTCAATCGTATGGTTCAATGATTGGATTTTTGGGTTGCTGCTTAAGAGTTATGATAGATTGCTTAGAAATTTGTAATAACGTAGTTTTCATTTATAATTGCATTGTAAGGAAAAGTTTTTCCGCATTTTATATATATATATATATATATATATATATATATATATATATATATTAATTTTATTACATTTCCTTGCAATGGCATTTGTGAAAATTGATGTTTGTATTTTTCTATGTTTCTATGTTAACAATATGAATTTGATTCTTTCGTTTGTGGTGGTGTCGAGAATTTTCCAAATAAGGAAAGATTCTCATCACCCAAGTTTCAATTGGATAGAAGTTTGGAATCATGCAACTTGTAGTGTGTGATGAATGAGAACCTTTGCCTTTGGGAAATTAAGACTAACTTCTTGTTCACATGAATATGTGAGTCAAGTAAAGGACTAGGGGATCGGGTATACTGGGTGTGCGCTTGTCAGGTCCACCACAAAGAACGATAAGACTATTCGTCATGATTTACTAAAGTTTACTAAATATGGTTATGCTTACAAGTTTAAGTATAATTCTGAAACATTGGAAAAGTTTCAATGTATGGCAGAATGAATAAGAAGAATCAAATTAGGCAGAAAGATAAAAGTTTCTCCAATCTGAAAAGATGGGAGAGTACTTTGGTATCATGTTTTTGTTGGGTTTTTAGCACTCTAAAACTCCTATGGTGTACATGCAACCCTATAAACCTTGGATCTATGTTTTCTCTATTATACATGTAAATATTAAATATTCCAAGGTTTCATCCTAATTAGCATTTTATGAAGCATCTATACTACAAAGTTCTAGTTAGATGACATACCTTTTGATGTAACTTGATGGCTTCAAGCTTTAAGATCTTAGCCCCAATAGTGTGGAAGCCTCAAGTGGAATCACAAATCACCAAAACACCTTGGAAGAACTTGAGAGAATATGTATGCACACTAAAATCGGCCAACTCTTATGTCCTCACACACTAGTGCCATTTCTTATGTCAAAGACCTGTTTATACAGTATGGAAGATTAGGGTTACATTCATGTAAACCCTAATACCCATGACATTTCATTTCATAGGATCCATGGGTTAAAACTCCACGGACTATCCATGATAGCTTAGCCCAACCTAAATGAACATGGCCCATTCCATATATATATATATATATATATATATATATATATATATATATATATATATATATATATGAGTCCATATTTAATTAGTTCCTTTTGATCACTTAAATAATTCTAAATTAATTCTTGATCAATACTAATTAAATAATATGATTCCATATTAATATATTAGAACTTATAATATATTAATGTAAATCATAAATATACTATTCTCAAAAGACTATGCATATAAATTGTGCCGGTGAAGTGCAACCCGAACGGACCATGTCGGGTCGGGTCAAGTACATACCAAATATAGTTATGGACTTAGACATTAATCCAACAGTCTCCCACTTGGATAAGTCTAAAACTAATATTGAGTATGACTTCAAAACCTAACTGGAAATCGTAGCTCTTAAAGCCGCTGTCTAACTCTGACCATGTCAACGAACTCTAACCTTTGTCAATGACTTGTCCATTAGATAAGGGATCATGTATTCCTCCATTATAGATATCATATGGATTGAGACATGGATTATAATCATTCTCTCAATCCATTTGTTGTTTCCCGATTTCCGATTTATGATGACCGACTGATTGAACAAATCAAATCAGTCCTGGTTTGGCCAAGAACTCACATGTGTCATCGCTAAATCATCGAGGGCCCACAAATATCGCTTTTATCCCGAAGGTAAAAGGAATGGATAAAATTCGACTCATATGTATTGTTCTACTACTTGTTGAATCATACACAAAGGCACGTTTTCTAACATCGAGTTACCGAATGCGTTTTCGTGCAATCAATGTACAACCAACTCATAGTAACAACTCATGTCTCTGGGTTTGAAGAATATAAGATATTATCATCTCATTATCACTCGTGATAAAATCCATGAAGTGATTCAAATGAGCGCGGGTTGAATCCAATACTCAGAACTCATGAGCACTCATGAGTTTTGTAGCACAACTTTGTCCACCAACTTGGACCTCTACAAGCCAACCCATAACAGTCTGGATTCATATCTACTTCCAACATATGACCGACTGTGGATGGTTTGAATAACTTAGTCATTCCGGAAGAATAACCTAGTTATTATGGAAGTCAAAACATGCAAAGTGAAACACAAGAACAAATAAAACAAATAGGGTATCAAACCCTATGAATATAAATAGACCACTTTTATTTATCACCATATTGATTACTCATTATTCATTGTTTCGGTTTTATCAACTTTATACTTGAATAAAAAAACACTATTTGTCCCATGCTCCAAGCATGTACACTATGTTTTTCTAAACAATTGCTTTGCCATACACCAAGTATGCACTCTATGTTTATCTATGATCCTTAATTTTTGAACTAGATCGATTGAACATAATTTCAATGATTCTCTTTTCAAACTTCCAAATCGTTGTCGTAAATGTAAGAATTCCTAACATTTATTGAAATTTGTTTAGATTTTGAACTTATATGCACTGTTCCTCTTGTAATGATTATGCACAAAGCCACAAAGACTTGGCAACAATCATTATAGAGTATTCCAATGGAGAGCAATTCCATGGAAACTAAGTCTCAAATTCAAAGCGCATTGCTTTGAACATGCTTCTTGCATTAAGTTTCTTTAACCTTACACAGATTGCTTCCACCTATGAAGACAACTCTATATTCCCATTTTGACTACCACTTCTGAACAAGAGTTGCCTCTTTTCAGACTAAGTCAATATGGTCCTTCCAATATTAACAGTATACTTCCAACTGTCCTTGAACAAGCAATCTTTGGTAAGCCTTAGATTGTCCTCGACAATTGCTTTATCACTTTAGTCATATCCAATTCTATACATTTTCCTCTTTAATTCCCCAAGGCATTTGGAAAATTCAGAAAGGTTAAATATTATAGCACATGTAATCGATATTGTACCCAAAGTAAATGGGACACGATTCATGATGTTTCACATAAAGACATGGTTATAGACCAGTCTTTTGCCATAATAGTTTTTTTGTTTGCCAAATTCTCAAAATTTGAGTATGAAAAGGGATGTTGTAATCATAATCGAATTTTGAGAATGCAATATATAGAATTTTCTTAACTTGAACCATTCCAACATGAAATTCATATATATATATATATATATATATATATATATATATATATATATATATATATATATATATATATATATATATATATATATATATATATATATATATATATATATATATTCTTGACTAAAGGTGATTAAAATCTCAATATAAGCTCTTTAGAATGATTATAAACTCAATCTAAGCTTTTTAGAATTGAAATGAAATATAATTTCCTCTCCCTTAATTATAGCAAAACAACTTTTTCAACCCCTGCAACTCCACGAATTGAAACTTTTGTTTTCTATAATTAATATTGCTAACTTGCAACCTTTACCATAATTATCATGCTCCCATTAACATGATGATTATTAGCATAACACTTATGCTCCCACTAGCTTTGACATCTACTCAGAAATCAGCTGGACTTCTAGAAATCATTACTATATTGACTTCCTTACCAAAGTTCAGACTTCATATACGAGATGCTTTGATAAAACTTTATCAATATCACACACCTTTCCTTAGATAGCTCACATGTGTGCCTAAAAAATTTCAGAACTATGAAAAGGGATGTCGTAATCATAGTCTCAATTGTTTAGACCTTTTGCCATTTCTTATAAGTCAATGTTAGTGTGCCGGTTAACCACGCACGCTCCACTAACGACTTAGAGAACTGCAAATATCACAATTGCTATCTATTTAAAATCTACTTAGTGAAAGAATTTCCTCACCATCGTTTTCATGAATCGGAGAGAAACCTTATGACACTTAGATTTTATGGTGTATGTGTTCTTATCCAAGTGAATTTGTCAAACCATAATCACAAGACTAGGTCAGTGACAAATCATAACTCATATGGATTGAACTTGTGCAATCTTAACTTCTTGCCACCTGGCAGCTCAAGGTCCTGCCATTGCTTCCAAGTAGCTACACAAACAATTGAGAACATGTAGAACTCAAATGTATAGCCAACTTAACTGGAATGGGCACAGAAATGTCAACACGATAGGTTATAAACCCCTAGTGTACTAGTGATGAAATACAAGTTTTATTCTTGATTACTTCTTGAAACCCTTTCAGGATCTTTTAGACTCCCACTGTCTCCTTGACCTATAAGACGTTCTTGCCAAATATTCAATAGATAGTGTGGATTCTAATCAAGACAGGCACGTAACACAATTTTCCTTGGTTGGTCTTTGTTTTATCCAAAATATCACAACTTACCAATTTCAAATGTACAAAAGTAGAAAACTTTTACTCTTACATTTGACAAGTGTTTTAAACCTTCTTTAAGACATGTCACTCAAGTTACAATCTTAGTATAGCTCTAAGAATTGTTTTTGGAACGATGTATGAATCATCTTCTTGATTTAACCACTTCAACAATTCATAACTCCTCTTCTTACCTATCAGAGTGCACATAGAGGATGAATTGTGATAAGGTCTCAAAATCATTATGATGATCTTAAAACATGATACTAAAGTACTCTCCCATCTTTTCAGATTTGAGAAACTTTTATCCTTCTGCCTAATTTGATTCTTCTTATTCGTTCTGTCATACATTGAAACTTTTCTAATGTCTCAGAATTATACTTAAGCTTGTAAGTATAATCATATTTACTAAACTTTAGTAAATCATGACAAATAGTCTTATCCATATTTTGTGGTGGACTTTGACAAGTGCACAAGAAAGTGTACTTGATCCCTTAGTCCTTCTCTTGAGTCACATATACATGTAAACACGGAACTAGTCTTAATTTTCCAAAGTTGAAAATTCTCATACATCACACTAAACACCTTGTATAATTCCAAGTTTCGGTCCAATTGAAACTTGGGTGATGAGAATCTTTCCTTATTTGGTAAATTTAGACACTACCACAAATGAAAGAATCAAATTCATATTTCCAATATTGCTATAAATATATAAACATCAAGTTTTCATGAATGCCATTCTAAGGAGATAAAAAGAAAGTAAAACAAACTTTTATTTATTTTAAAATGCGGAAAAAACTTTTTTCCTTACATACCTGAAGCAGAGTCAAAATTTTGATTCTTCTTTCCTCAGTTAGCTTGGGCAGCTTCGCTTACAATGCCCCTTTTCTTCACATTGAGAACATATAGTCTCTTTGGGAATGGTACACAGGCTATTCCAGACTTAGACTTTCTCTTTACCTTCCGGTCAACCTGGTTGACCAAGGCCGATCCCTTTCCATTGGGAAGAGAAAGTTTTTCTGAACTTCCAATGTCACCATTGTCCATGTCCATGGAAGGTTTGAGAAATAGACCTTCCATCCATATTTGCTTGACTATTACACCAAATCATTTCTGATTCAGAAACAATAAGCAAATAAGAAAGATCCATTAGGGTCATCTCGTGATCTGTCACATAGTAGTCTTTCTATATGACTCAGGAAGTGACTGAAAGACCCAGTTAATAGCCAACTTCCTTGGGACAACGATACACAACATTCTCAACCTATCACGGTGTGACTCTAGTCCTAAGACATGAGTGCACATAGGACTTCCAATTTTATGTTTTATTGTGAGTAAGGATTGAGTGATATTGAACTTTTCAAGTCCTTAAACTTGTGGGTCAGGGAGAATAATTGGAGGAGGTGGAGGGAGAGAAGTATGACTTCCATGAGCCAAACTCGGGAAGTCATATTCATTAGGAAAGCTTGATTTGGGAAGATCATTGTTTTCTAAACCAGACATCAACAATGGGAGAAATTCAAGTAAAGTTGATTTAAATCCTTAATATAACACCCAATATGAAATATTAAGGCTAGGACCCAACAAACTATTTTATAACTTGGAAGAGGGATGCTGTAATCCAAGCTATAAAATATTTGAAGGTAAGTGAATGACGATTCACAAATTTCCAATGTATTATTAGGTTTTAATTGGTTTTGAAACTCCTAGATTCTTTTGAGATTCATTGAACTTTTCAATGGCATGTTTCAATCTCGAGTGTTCCCTTCAGGTTTTGTGACTCGGATGCCGAGGATCACAAAACAAGGTGTGAATAACCATGCAAATATACTTGGTACCCTTAATATTTACCCCTCAATCGATGTGCCGGTTAACCACACACGCTCCACCGATACTATGATAAATATTAAGTTACCCTTTGCCTACCTTGTTAAATCAAGCTAGTGTGCCGGTTAACCACACACACTCCACTAACCGACTTAATCAAAGTGCAAATTATGAATTTAATGGGTTAGCAACAAATTCACATTTTCCTAAGTAACTAAGATTGGGTATTTATAAAAGGTTTAGTTACTTAGTATTTATCATTAATACTTTTAATGAAGGCAGAATTTATAGTCTTTTTCCTACCTGTTCGGCTAACGACCCTCCGCCAGTCAAGGAAGCGGTGTGTGAGAGTGGACACCCATTAAACTACCATTTTATAGGCAGTAACCTTATACCCCCTTATAGACCGGCTTCGTGAATGAAGCCTACTAACGGTAAGACTGACTTGCTCTTATACATATATATTATTAACTTATAATATTATAAAATATAAGGGTTGAATTTTAACTTTTAAAATTCTAAGGGCTGAACTTGGAACTAAAGTATTCAAGGGACAACTTTACAAATTCCAAAACTTGAGGGCAAGTTTTGAAACTATTCAAAACTCTTGGATTTTTCATAACTTATGAGTTTAATTAAAGCTTTAAAACTTTTAATGAAGAGACACTTGGACATCCATAACTTGAGGACAAGTTATGGAGCCATAAAAAAAACTATTTATAAGAAAAGACTCTTCATTTTTTGTAACCTAAGGCATTTTTATGATTTTTAAGATTCATAAATGTGACTTTTCATATAACTCGAGGACAAGTTACAAAAACACATTTTATGAACAACTTTTAGATTAATTTGGATTGAAAACAACTAACACATTTTTTCCATTAATCTAAAATAACTCATAAAACAAGGTTACACAAAAAAAAACTTTTGGTAATCCATAACTTGAGGAGAAATTATGGACTCCATTAAAATACATTTAGATCAAGAATTAACTAACAAACACTTTTGTAAATAATTCCAATGATCTACCAAAACTCATAAGCATGGACAATCCATATCAACAATTTCAAGAATTACATCAACATAAATAAAGCTTGAAATTTTGATTTTAACCTTGAAATTGGTTTACTATAATCATTACCACTTTAAAAACAAGTTATATAAGTCCAAAACAGCTTAAGGTAATGATTCTAGACCAATTCATGCTTTAATACTCGAAGATATGCTGTTAGGGGGTCCAAATCGTCGAGTGCATGAACCAACTCGGCGAGTTGGATAAGTTTGCAGTTGGACTCGTCGAGTCCCCTACTCAGACATCACAAATCTTCGATTTTTCAGCAATTTAAGCAAGTATAACAAGAAAACAAGCCTAAGCTCTGATACCACTGTTGTGTTTTGAGCATTCTAACACTCTTATGGTGTACATGCAACCCTATAAACCTTGGATCTATGTCTTCTTTATTATAAATGCAAATATTAAATATTCCAAGGTTTCATCCTAACTAGCATATTATGAAGCATCTATACTACAAAGTTCTAGTTAGATGACATACCTTTTCTTGTAGCTTGATGTATTCAAGCTTTAAGAGCTTAGCCCTAATAGTGTGGAAGCCTCAAGTGGAATCACAAATCATCAAAACACCTTGGAAGAACTTGAGAGAATATGTATGCACAATAAAATCGGCCCACTCTTATGTCTTCTCACACTAGTGTCATTTCTTGTGCCAAAGACCTCTTTATATAGTATGGAGGATTAGGGTTACATTCATGTAAACCCTAATACCCATAACCTTTCATTTTATAGGATCCATGGGTTAAAACTCCATGAACTATCCATGTTAGATTAGCCCAACCTAAATGAACTTGGCCCATTCCATATATATATATATATATATATATATATATATATATATATATATATATATATATATATATATATATATATATATATATATATAAGATTCCATATTTAATTGGTTCCTTTCGATCACTTAATTAATTCTAAATCAATTCTTGATCAATACTAATTAAATAATATGATTCCATATTAATATATTAGAACTTATAATATATTAATATAAATCATAAATATACTATCTCAAAAGACAATCCATATAAAGACAAAACTGTAAATTTGGTCCTTGTGGTTTGCAAAAACCTTTGGATGGGGTCCAAAAAGTTTTCAGCTTGCACCGAAGGTCCAAAATCAAAGTTTTTCATTGTTTTTGGTCCAAAAAAACTTGAAAAGTCGGTTTTACCCTTTTTCATTTCATTTTCTATTTTCTTTATTTATTTTGGTATTTAAATAATTAAAAAAAATAAAACATAATCTCTCTCTCTCTCTCTCTCTCTCTCTCTCTCCTTTTACCCTTATTTGTCGGACACTATTGTTCTTTACCTTCTTCATTCTACCGTCACTGCCCTTCCTCCAAGAGAAACACCGAATTTCACCATAGTCTTATACCATCAACATCCTGTAAGCAAATATCGGTCTTCTTACTATCGTTCTTCAGCTTCTTAGAATCATTAGCTCTTAGATCGGATTTAACGGTTTAGGGTTTTATGCTCCCTCAATTTGGTCACTGAGATTGATGAAGCATGAATGACACATGTGTGGATCATCGATTTGCAGGTTACAATAGAAGAGGTAGATGAAGGTTTCTCATCCTCCAGTATATCTTATGGACCACCCTTCCCTTTCTCTTCGTACCCCACAAACATATTTCACACACAAACACTAGTTTATGGGTTTTTTTTTTCAGATTTGTGATTGTATACAAAACCCAGTTTCAAATTTCAATTAGAAGCTCAAATTTCATACACATACACACTAGTTTCGTGCTTTATCGTCTGGGTTTCTCAACCAAGTTTTCACCGTATTTCAGCGTCATAGAGGAGGCTGAGAAAGGGTCAATGGTGGTTGCATTGGGGTTATTGACGGAGAGATGGTGGAGATGGAGTTTCCATTCACAATCGCAGACCTTGTGAAGGATCAATCGAAGGAATCTTGATTGATGGGTGGTTTTGAATTGTCGATTTGGATGAAATCAATGCTTCAACCCCTACCAGATCGGAACGACACAACCACCAAGTTTCTTCGAGTCACCATCATTGTGCTCTAAAATTGTGTTCATCTTTTATCCTCACAATAAAATCGGAGCAAAAACCGTTCCACAGCCCCATTCACCGACCTTCGCCACCACTCATCGATTCCGCCATTACAATAAAATTTGGTCCCTGTGTTCATCTTTGCGTTGGAATGTGAATATGTGTGTTAGTGTGTTTGGCTTCATTTTGGATTTTGTTCATCAATTTGGGGAAATCTTAAGAAGATGAAGAAGTTCATGAGATTTGAGAAGACGAACGGAGAGAGAGAGAGAGAGAACGGTGAGTTGGGTGGGTTTTTTTTTCTTTTTTCTTTATTTTTAATTAAAATAGTATTAGAATAATTATAAAAAATACAAAAAAGAAAATAAAAGGGCATAATCGTCTTTTCAAAAAATTTTGGACCAAAATCACATAAATGTTTTGATTTTGGACCTTCCATGCAAGCTCGAAACTTTTTGGACCCTATCCAAAGATTTTTTAATACCACAGGGACTAAATCTGTAGTTTTTGTCCCATATAAATTGTGTCGGTGAAGTGCAACCCAAATGGACCATGCCGGGTCGGGTCAAGTACATACCAAATATAGTTATGGACTTAGACATTAATCCAATAGTCTCCCACTTGGATAAGTGTAAAACTAATATTGAGTATGACTTCAAAACCTAACTGGCAATCGTGGCTCTTAAAGCCATTGTCGAACTTTGACCTTGTCAACGAACTCTAACCTTTGTCAATGACTTTTCCATTAGACAAGGGATCATATATTCCTCCATTCTATATATCATATGGACCGAGACATGGATTATAATCATTTTGTCAGTCCATTTGTTGTTTCCCGATTTCCGATTTATGATGACTGACTGTTTGAACAAATCAAATTAGTCCTGGCTTGGCCAAGCACTCACATGTGTCATCGTTGTCACACCCCAAAACCAAGAACGGCGGAAACGTTCTGGGGCGGAGGACGTCATGTACATTATCACAACAATGAAAAGTAGTAAACAAGCAACAACATCATCCATTGCATTAATAATAGAATTATTATACAAGTATGTTCTATCAAATTTTGATAAACACTAAAGCTTAAATCAAAATGAAAGATGAGTCTTGAACAAGCTCCATCTTCTTTTCTCCTTGCATCGGTACCCGTCTATGATGACCTGAGGATACAAGTAATTTTGAAAGCAATTATCAACTTTGAAGCTGGTGAGATCATAAGTATTTTAGTGTCTTAATTTGTATGTAAGTATTTGTATGTAAGAATTTGTATATGAACTGTAAGTATGAAAATGTTTGTAAAACAACTGTAAACGTTTGAAAAACCTAGAAATCCCTATGATTCCTACTTTATATAAAGGTGTCTTCTACCAAGAGTTAACTGTTCTCAATGTAGTCTTCTACCAAGACTTAACTGTTCTCAATGTAGTCTTCTACCAAGACTTAACTGTTCTATATGTTCGTTTCTTGTAAAAGTGTGTAATTTTCCCAAGTGTAACTATCATTATCAAAATATAGTTTTTACATTTATACTTTAAGTGAAAACATCACTAAATATATGTACAGGGAAAATTAATGTAGTACTAAAACGTAGCGCTATAAGAACTACTGTTG
The DNA here is from genome assembly GCF_002870075.4 of Lactuca sativa. Taxonomy (NCBI): domain Eukaryota; kingdom Viridiplantae; phylum Streptophyta; class Magnoliopsida; order Asterales; family Asteraceae; genus Lactuca; species Lactuca sativa. Next base: position 41,852,902 of record NC_056630.2, on the reverse strand, counting down.
TACTAACTACCTTAAACCGGATTTATATTAAGGCATCATGTGATTAATTGCACCATACTATCGACTGGTAACAACGACATACGAATGGTCGTAATAACGGAATGACGTTTGGCACCCGCAGACCTGCAGGTCCGGCTGTAGCTAGCAGCAAGGTGTAGGATAGTCAATCCAGTATAGATCTATACGCAAACGCACGCTCTCCCTCCAAGAGAATTCTGGCTACAACTCGGGCCATGACATTTAAGGCATGCTCCGATACAGTGGATCACAATTTTTAACGTATTCATGTATATGTAATGTAATGAACTGTTCTAGCTGTAATGTACGTGCTCTCTACCTAGCAAGTATAGTAATGTAATCGTTCTAGTATCGTTGTATATGTTCTCTTTATAGTATAGTTGTATATGTTCTTCTCTAGTATAGTTGTATATGTTCTTCTAGTAGTAAGTATTGACTCATGAATGAACTGACTCATAGTATGATATCGCATTCTAGTAATAGTTCTAGTATCTTCCTAAACCACCCATATGGTAGTTTACTAGCAATCTAACTGGTACATATGGACAAGGATGTATACCCTTGCTACCCAAGGGCATGGGATGAACTGGAAGGGCCTTTATGACTATATATGTACATATGTTATATAACTAATATTTAAACAATTTTCGGACGAGTACCCGATATCCCACCAGACCACATCTCAAGCGCGAAAAGGAAATAGGGTGGATAGCCTTGCTAAGTCTTTTAAACATTTCTTATATAACTATACATATCGAGGCATGCAATTTATAATATAAAGGCATAAATAAGTTTTGTAAAACATTTGAACATAAATATTATCTTAAGAAAAGATCGACTTGATGTCAATCTATAAAACAGTTTGAAGGCATGGGTTTGATAAAACAGTTTAGTATAAAGAAACATTTGTTTGAAACACAATTGTAAATAAGTTTGAAATCTGATATACAGAGTAAAGTGTACAGTGTAATAAGGAGTTTAAAACATATAAAATGTTTATAAAAATCATTTGTAGGAAACTGTTTGGTAAAACGGCTAATGAGTAGCCAAATCATTTGAATGTTGTATATTAATCACATGTGATTGATATAATAACTAGCATAATTCTACTTATTAATCACATGTGATTGATATAATAACTAGCATGATTCTACTTGTATCCCCCCATAAAACATTTAAAAACAGTTTAAATCATTGATTAAGGGGTATGAACTCACCTGCAGTAAGTGACTGGAATTGAACGGACTGTTATCGTAAGGAAGGATCGGGCAAGTGCTCGGTGTCAAATGAAGACTTTAGACACACACAATGATCCTAATTACATATGTAGACATATGTATATAAATAATTAGTGATTAAAACACTAATTATACAAGTATAAACATTTAAACGCGAGGAAAAAACTTTTGGTCAAGTGCTAGGAGGCTAATGGGTTGCAACAAAGAAGTGCAATGCCTCTAATGGAAGTTTATGGTAAAATGACCATATGTCTTGGAGTTTACGGCCCAGGGGAGTAAACTCCTGGCCGTAAACTCTCAACAAAGCCCCTAAATGAAGTCTAACAATTATACAACTCATGTGGTGAATTGTTTCAAGGCTAAATCAAGTGTTTGGGTGTCATATTAACTCCTTTAATGAGTTTACGGCCCAGGGACCATATACCCTTGGAGTTTACGGCCGTAAACTCCCTTGGGAGGGTGTTTATGGTGTTTTCAAGTCTCTAAATTAACTAGGAACTAAACTAGGCTTTTGTACTTGGCTTTAGAAGAGTTTATGGCACCATTTGGCACCATTTTATGGAGTTCATGGCCCTAGAACCTTTTGGGCTGTAAAATCCCTTACTCTTGGTGTTTTAAGTGTGTTAGCTAGTCCAAAACTCATTTAGGTACATGCCCAAATTAGTCTCTTGGCTTAAGGAAGGTTTTAAGGGCATTTTGGCACTTAAACATGGAGTTCACGGCCCAAGAACACCCTTGGCCGTGAACTCACTTTTCATCATTGATTTTAATTGCTTTTGGGGTCCTAAACATGCAATGGTGGGTTCTAGTTCGAGTTCTAAAGCTTTGAGGGTCATTGGAACCCTTTAGGACCTTAAAATGGAGTTTACTCCCCAAGTGTTCTTGGGCGGTAAACTCCCAAATCTTGGGGTCTTAATCCAATTTTGATGTTTTCTAGTCATATACACACTAGCATACAAGTCTAAGGTAGTCACAAATCACGGGGAAAGGACTAGGTAACATTTAAGCCACTTATCGGAGTTTACTCTCCAAGAACGTTCTTGGGCGGTAAACTCCTGAATCTCACAGATTTGATATGTAAATGGTGTTTCTAAACACAATCTAAGCTATATAACATAACTAGATCGAAGTACTCACAATTTGGGATAAAAACCCGAAGATCCATGAGAGAGAATTTTGACTTTTCTCTAAATGGAATCCAACAAATGAACCAATTTGGTTCAGAATTCTATTTATAGTCCGGAGATATTTTGGCAGAAAATATTTTTATTTCTGGAACGAACTCTAATGTCCTAGAGTATTGGAATAACAGTGTTGCACAAAACCCTAGTGCATCCACTCTCCTAATATCTCCTTAAGTGTAAAATCCTGAAAACTGCCAAACTTATACTCGAAATCTGAGTTTTCACTGTAACTGTTCTACTTCTATTGGCTTGATATGGATTGTTCAGAATGGAAATTTCGGGTTGTCACATCATCCCCCTGTTGAAAGGAATTTCATCCCGAAATTAGAATTTAGGAAAGGAAGTACGCACGAATGATCGAGTCGTGAGGAGGAAACTTCCTAATCGATTAGTTCTAGCGCACTTAAGTGAAATCGGGTTCTTGGTTGGAATCCCAACGAACCTTCACTATCGGGCGATGGCGCTGCTTCGTCCGCTTGACCTCTCGGTCGAGGGTCACTACGGTTCTAATACGAAGGCGAGGATCTCGACGAGTGGACTTACAAGAGTCCTAACGGAAAGGTATGGTTTCACGATCGAGACGCGAAGAGTAGAATTTACGTTACTGAGTTCGCGGAGTAGGTCTAGTTTGTGCGAGGCACAGGACTGATTCTGATCAGAATCTCGGGGGTCCTAACTATATTGGATTTAGCTTTCCACGCGATATGAAGCGTATTAAGCCATTCCCAGAGTGAGTTAACCTAAAGAGCTTGGTCACTCACTTGGAATTCCAAAGGTCCTTTTCTTGCTTAACTTCCCAGTCAAAGGCCACCCCTTGCAGGGTCATAGTCGTACGGGTTTCTGTAATTTTTCGAGGAGTTCTGAATGAACTAAGACGATAGGTCGGTAACACCTAGAATTTGGCGAAAGACTGTCGGCGTCTCTGGTGTCAATAAATGCTCAACGGTTTTGACAAATTGAAAGAGTACTAAAAATTTCCCACATTACTAACAGTGTGCCATAGAAATTTGACTCTTCAATTTCAAAACTCGTGCCTAGAGAAGTTTGCTAAAAGTTCCTATGAAGGTAATGTTTCCATGGGTTTTCTTCTTACTACGAGGGTAGATAAGTAAGTCATTACGTGGAGAAATGACGAACTGATCCAAGTAAGAAAGACGTAACCCTATTCATTTAGCTCATGAAAACTATGGGCGTATTGGTCCTATCCGAAAGGTATCACTACGGACTCGAAGTGTCCGCATCGAGTTCAGGAGATAGTCTTCCGGACATCTTTCCCTAATACTCGAACTGGTGATATTCGGATCTCAGATCCATTCCTGGAAGCAGTTTCTTTCCTTGCGTTTGCTCAACCATTTCATCTACGTGAGGCAGAGATAACGATTTCTAATGAAAATCTTGACGGATTCCTCGATATCCGAGGCACATACGATGCAATCCGTCGATCTCTGGGAGAATAAGACCGGGGTTTCTCCAGGGTGAGAAGCCTAGTCTTCTTATTCTATCGTTGTGCAGTTCGTTAAGTTATTGGTACTATTCCGGTATCTCCGTGGGTGTTTAGACTATAGGGTGATCTGTTTACAAGAGTCGTATTGGGTTCTAAGTTTGTTCACATGACAATGCGATTACTCGTAGGCTTAGGCAGTTCTCCTTCCTGAAGTTCATATTAGAATTCATACATGTTTCCACAATCACAATCTCGTGTATACGAGTCGTATATAATTAAGATTGAAAAGGTAGTCAAATAACTGATTCTTCCTTAAGCTCACATCCCATCGGGGAAAAGAAGTTAAAGTGGAATCATCAATTTTAAACCTGTAGAAGCTTGATTATATATCACTCTTATGTATTCTTTCCTCAGTGATAGATCAATCGCATGAATCCTTGGATTAAACTTGACGTACTGCACGAGTGGTACTTCGGGGATTTCTTCGGAAAGAAAATAACTAAGAGGTACTCCTGGCATGAGTACTTCGGTGTTCTGATATGACGGCTTCGCTGGAAAAGTGATCTAGAAGAAAGAGATGTACGCATAAAGCTGTTTTTGTGAGGATCAACTTGAATCCAGTTGTATGATAATGTCGGAATCATACTGAAACTTAAAGACATTAGATTTGAACATAAGACGTTTTACAGACAAAACACAACCGTGCAACCATCAACAGAGTTACAATACTTTAGATTTACCTCAAGACTATTGCTGCGAATAAGATATACTACAAAAGACAAGTATACGCAGCACGAGAATCCCTATACAGACAGGATCTCGCTAAGGTAAGACTCTAGTTGCATTAGTTCTGGATAGTTTATAAGTCTGCTACAACGAAACGCCTTAATTACATTAACTTGGGTTCCGGAGCAGGTTCTCCCGTAGATGTGATCCTGAGAATCCTCCCATCTGCGCCGGAGTTCTTTGCTATAGGGCAATCCTTCTTGACGTGCCCTATCTCACCGCATTGGTGGCATGACTGGCTAGTACTAGCTTTGGTGACGGGATTGCGGTGTTTAGCCAATGTTATGTGGACACGAGTGCCTTCCTCGTTACTCCACTTTGAAAATTGCTTCCTAAAGCGTTCGGCGTTATAACTACTCTCGTGTGTAGGGTTAGTCCCGATGAAAGGGACTTGAGTGATGGGTCGTGCCGGTGCTCCACAGCTACCAGCATGGTGCCCTTTTTTTAGGCAATTGCAACATTGCATCTCATGACAAGCCCCATGATGATGGAAACTACACTTATCACACTTCGGAAGTTTTCCCTCGTATGGCCTGCTTGGTACTGGGATTACAGGGGTTTCCACTTGTTGCTGTTGCATAGCAAGTTTTTGGGATTTCTTGCGTTCTTTCTGGGCTTGACGCTTTCGTTTCTTGTTCTCTGTCTTTCGGCTTTGCGAGCCAGTGACTATTACTTTTTGTTGGTTTCCCGGTTTGGTACTACCATCTAAACTCTCGACTCCTTTTTCAGTCTTGTTTGTGTTGCCTGAGTTGATGTGTGTAAGGAAAGTTGTCACAGCAGCTGCTACTGCAGCTTGTAATGTAGCGGTGTCGATATGGAGGATGGGGGTTTCGTTGCTCGGCTGATTGTTTCCTGATGACGACATGATTCTGTAACCCGAAAGATAAGGATTTGTGAGCGATTCTGGTTGACCCTAGATGTACTTAGATTGTTCATGTAAAGAGTACGACTATTTTCTCGAAAGTTTGACCTACATCCCTATGATGCAGTCCTAGTACGGAATGGAAGTATGTTCGCGAAGGTTTGACCAACATCCCTATGACGCAGTCCTAGTAATGAGTAGAAGTAAGCTCGTAGAATGGTCTCAAAACGTTTGTTGTGCAAGCCGATGTATCGTGGGTTGGTGAATAACAAGATCCAACCACTGAAAGAGACTTGGAAATGTCTCCGGATCTAACTTGCTATAGTCCAATGACTTGACTAAAGCAGGTTTCAGATAGACCCCAATGAAAGTATGATAAGAGTACTTGAATAAAGAATGACACCGAATTTAGCCGGCTGTCAATATCTTTGATATTCACGACGTAAAGATTCAGGAAAAATGACCTTGTAAAGGGCTTACATCATATCCCGAGAAGATAGTTCTTGACAGCATAAGGACCTAACCTAAAGTACTTATAGTACAAGGTAATTTCATAGAAAATGCCACATCGGGCAAAGACAGAAAAACGATTCCTTTTAATAAGGAAAATAAAGTAAAGCGTCTACTACTGGCGACGGTCATCCCTCTGGTGAACTCTCAGTTCAGCCAGTTGACGTTCTACATCAAGTAGGTGTCTTTCGTACACCCTCTGGTGTACTCGGAGCTTTATGACTTCGGCTCGTGATTCAGCTAGTGCTTGCAGCAGGGTTTCATGGTTTCTCTCTGATCTCTCGTGAGCATCTTCTAGACGAATGGTGTGGAGGGTATGCATTCTCGCATTGGAGACAACTTCGGTAATCTGATGTAGGGCTGTCCTGCCTTGAATCTCATTTCGGGTCACTCTGCGGACCTAGATTGGCAAGACTCTATCTGCTGAGCCCCCATTGCTCAAGTTGCAAAAGCTTCGGTCGCCATTAAATGGCATGGGCTGATCTTGTCCTTGGCTCCATGTTTCCAAGCATTCCACTCACTCAGGGTCGGGCCATGAAAAGCCGGACGAGGGTTAGGAATTGGAAAGGGAGCTTCTAAGGGTAGGTTCTCAACCTCTGGTTTGGAGTTAGCATCATACGAAAGCTCTTCATCATGGTGATCATTCAAGGGGATAGGATGATCATTCTCTGGTTCTTCTCCAAACCTACCAGCTATGACTTCGTTCGGAAGATACTGGTTGCCGTGGGGATGGAGTTCAGCTATGTTTTCTATGCGAGAATTTAGGGTAAGAGAATTATTAGACGAACTATCTAGATAATTATTTAGAAAACCTTCATTAGTTACATCGCTATTTGTGAAGTGCATACCAGCTATGTGTAATCTAAACAGGATAGGCCTTCGAATAAGTGACCTTAACTCCATATTCACACAGAATAGGGGTGAAGTAAAATTTTCACAGATTCTAAGTCTATAACATCCTAATTACATATAGCCTCAGTATATCCACATAGCAATTATCAACTTAGTATTGAAGATCCCGTTTTAGTTCTCAAGTATAAAGTACTTATAGTAACACCAAATACTCCTATAGTATTTTAATTTTAATGTTATGTTCTATTGTTCTCATTGTGGTAGGGTTGGTAAGATTTTAGCATTGTTGCAACCACACAATTAAACTTAGGCACATGCTAGTCAACCCTCGGATAATATAGGTGATCAGGCTATATCTTCCCAGTTTTGACCATATGTCTCTAAGCCCACTTGTGTTTCCCAACAATCGTAATTCTTTTGTACTGTCCTAGTGACACTGATTTTAGTATGAATGCAGGCACGTATACTTTATTAAATATTTTATTATTTAAAGTATAAACTCTTGGTCAGAGTATTTTTAATCCCTTATGTATTTATAGTTAGTATATCTTTTATGGGTTGATATACTTAATTCACTATAAACAATGCTCTGATATCAATCTGTCACACCCCAAAACCAAGAACGGCGGAAACGTTCTGGGGCGGAGGACGTCATGTACAGTATCACAACAACGAAAAGTAGTAACAAGCAACAACATCATCCAATGCATTAATAATAGAATTATAATACAAGTATGTTCTATCAAATTTTGATAAACACTAAAGCATAAATCAAAATGAAAGATGAGTCTTGAACAAGCTCCATCTTCCTTTCTCCTTGCATCGGTACCTGTCTATGATGACCTGAGGATACAAGTAATTTTGAAAGCGAGTATCAGCTTTGAAGCTGGTGAGATCATAAGTATTTTAGTGTCTTAATTTGTATGTAAGTATTGTTGGATAAGGTGTCTAAGTCCATAACTTATTTGGTATATACTTGACCCGACCCGGCATGGTCCATTTGGGTTGCACTTCACCCGAACTATTTATGGATAATTTTATGAGAGTTATACACATATGTTTATTAATATATTATAAGTTATAATATATTAATATGAAGTCATGTTATTTAATTAGTCTTAGTCTTAAATTAATTATGAATTAATTTAGAGATTAAAAGGGAGACTAATTAGATTATGGGCTATTGGTTTTATATGGTGTGGGCTAACACTCATTTGTTAATGGGCTAGGCTTATATGGAAGTCCATGGATGATCCATGGAGCTTTTAACCCATGGATCCTTGGAAAAGGAAAGGTCATGGGTTATTAGGGTTCACCCTAACCATGTACACTATATAAGCATGCTTATGTTGCATGAAATAGCCACTAGTGTGTGTGCTTGTGTGTGGCCGAAAATTACAAGTGTGTGTACACTCTCTAAAGGTTTCCAAGTGTTTGTGGTGATTTGTGATTTCCATTTGAGGCATTCACACTATTGTTGCTTGGCTCTCAAACTCCAAGGAATCAATCTCATCAAAAGGTATGTAATCTCATCTAACTCTTTTATGTTTAAAAGTTCCCCATGCCATGTTAGATAAGTTATGAACCTTGGAAAAATTATTATTTTGCATGTATTAGACAAACATAGATCCAAGGTTTATTAGGGTTGCATGCACACTTAGGAAGTGTTAGATTGCTCAAAACCCAACAGTGGTATCAGAGCCTAGGCTTGCTTGTTTGATACTTAATGCAAAATAGTGAAAAAAGTTGAAATTGTTTCTGTTTGGCTGATGGACTCGCCGAGTCCATGGGGGGACTCGCCGAGTTCAAGGCAAAACTCATCCTACTCGCCGAGTAGGTTCGTGCACTCGGCGAGTAGAATGATCAGAATGCAGAATTTTGACTTTTGCTGCTGGAAATGGACTAGAAACATTACCCTAACCTGTTTTGGTGTTTTAAAACTTGTTTTAGTTGGTGTAATGGTTGTTCTAATCCATTTACAATGGCATATATCAAAATTCCATGATTTTTATATGTTCATATAATTCTTGAAATTTTTATGATCATGTTCATGTTCTTATGAATTTAGAAGATGATAGGAATTATTTGCTGAATTGTTTAGAATTAATTCTTGATCATTTATGTGTTTTAATGGAGTCCATAATTTGTCCTCAAGTTATGGATATCCAAAGGTCACTTTTCTTTAACACACATTTAAACACATAAGTTACATGAAAATGAAGAGTCTTCATTTTTATGAACCTTTAATTCATAAGTTATGAAATGAAAAGTTTTGGATAGTTACAAAACTTGCCCTCAAGTTTTGGAATTTGTAAAGTTTCACACACTTTAATAAACTTTAATTCCAACCCTTAGAGTTTGAATAGTTAAAATTCAACCCTTATACTATTTATAACATTAATGGTTAATTATTATATATATGTATAAGAATAAGTCGTTCTACCGTTAGTAGGCCTCATTCACGAAGCCGGTCTATAAGGGGGGTATAAGGTTGTTGCCTATAAAATGGCAGCTTAATGGGTGTCCACTCTCAGCCACTGCTTCCTTGATCGGTGGAGGGTCGTTAGCCGAACGGGTAGGACAATGACTTTAAATCCTCATTAAAAGTATAATGATTATTATAAAGTAATTAAACATTTTTTTTAATTCCCAATCTTAGTTACTTTAGGAAAATGTGAACATGGTGCTAGTCCATGGAATTCACACTTTGTACCTTACCAAGTCGTTGGTGGAGCGTGTGTGGTTAACCGGCACACTAACTTGGACTAGTAAGGATCACGAAGGGTGACTTAATGTTTGTCATAGATCAATGGAGCGTGTGTGGTTAACCGGCACATTGATTAGGTGATAATATTAAGGGCACCAAGTGAATTAGCATGGTTATTCACACCTTGTTTTGTGATCCTCGGCATCCCAGTCACAAAACTTGAAGGGAACAATCAAGATTGAAACATGCCATTGAAAAGTTCAATGAATCTCAAAAGAATCTAGGAATTTCAAATCCAATTAAAACCTAATAATTCATTTTGTTTTTCATGGTGGAAATTGGTGAATCGTCATTCACCTACCTTTCAAATATATTATTACTTAGATTACGGCATCCCTCTTCTAAGTATAATATATTGTGATTGGATCCTAGCCTTAATATTACATTTGGGTGTCTTATTAAGGATTCTATATATCTAATCTAAACTTGCTTTCTTCTTTTAGATGTCTTCCAACACTAATGCTTCGGGCTCTAACCCAACTGGTTCTTTCTCTCTCATGAATCTTTGTGGGAGGGTCATCTTTGATGGTTCCAACTTCATGGGTTGGATTAGGAACATCAGGATGGTTACTCATTATGAGGAAAAGGAATATGTCCTCGATAAGGAGTTAAAAGAGCTTGATGAGTCTACTGCTACTCCTGAGGAGATCGCTGAATTCAGGACACATGAGAGAGATGCTACTAAGGTGGCATGCATCATGATGGCCACGATGACAGCCGAGCTCCAAAAGTCGTATGAGGACTTCTACCCTTTTGAGATGCACCAAGACCTAATGGAAAGGTACCATCAGAGTGCTCGTCAAGAGCGGTATGAAATAATCTCCTCCATAATAACTACCCGCATGAAGGATGGTGAATCTGTCACGGCCCACATGCAAAATATGCAAAGGTATGTGGACCGTTTGCTGAAGCTGAATGTGAACATCCCTGAGGAGTTGGCAATTGACATCATTTGCACTCCTTACCTTCTTGTTATGACCATTTTCGTATGACATATCATATGAACAAGGAGGAAGTTACCCTCAGCAAGCTTCAAGGACTCTTGAAGACCGCTGAAACCGGTCTTAAGGGCAAGGCGGTTGTTACCTCTACTACTCCTACTCCAACATCTACCCCTATTTTGACTATCGGGAAAGGCAAAGGGAAAAAGAGGAAGCACCCTTCGAAGGGTACCAAGGGAAAGTCTCTTGAAGGCTCCTCATCGAAGACCAAGAGCGGTTCTGTCACTCCTTCTGCCATTCCCAAGGATGCTGATTGCTACTATTGCCTGGACAAGGGGCACTGGAAGCGAAACTGCCCTAAGTACTTGCAGGATCTAAAGGATGGGAAAGTGAAACCCACCCATGCAGGTATTTACACAATATTGTCTAATTACTCATCATATTCTAACTCTTGGGTGCTTGATACAGGATGTGGTATATACATATGTTCTGATTTGCAGGGCCTAAGAAGAAGTGAGGATGTGGAGCACGGGAAGATAAACTTGATCATGGGGAATAGGAAGGCTTCACCTGTTTCCAAGATTGGATTTTATACTTTGTTGCTTAATAATGGGTTAAAATTAGATTTGAATAAATGTGTGTACTCGTCTGAAATGGCGAGGAATATTATTTCTTTTCATGCTTTGTACAAACAAGGTTTTACCTTTTCGTTTGATAATGAATGCGGTGGTATTAATGCTTTCTTTAAAAATGTGTTTTAATTTAAAGCATTACCTTGTGATGGTGTGTATGAAACTGTGTCGATTGTAGACAACTTAGGAAATAGTGTGTTGTATATTGATTCTTCTACTAGCCTAGATAAAGCATCATTGTGGCATTGTTGTCTTGGACATGTAAACAAGAAACGCATAGGCCAACTCCAAAAGAGTGGAGTCTTGGAGTCATTCGACCTTAAATCGGATGATAGTTGTGAATCTTGTCTACTTGGAAAGATGACAAAATCACCCTTCACTGGAACTTGTGAAAGGGGTGAGGGTTTGTTGGACCTAATACATACTGATGTATGTGGGCCATTCAAAACTGCCACAAGGGATGCTAATCGGTATTATGTGACTTTTATTGATGATTTTAGTAGATATGGGTATGTCTACTTAATCAAACATAAGTCAGAAACCTTTGAAAGGTTTAAGGAATTCAAACAGGAAGTAGAAAATCAATTGGGCAGGAACATTAAGATGCTTCGATCCGATCGAGGTGGTGAGTATCTTAGTACCGAGTTCCTTGACTATCTTAAGGAGTGTGGGATTGTCTCACAATTGACTCCTCCCAGGACACCACAACTAAATGGTGTAGCTGAGAGGCGTAATCGAACCTTGTTAGACATGGTTCGCTCTATGACGAGTCGAGCTTCGCTACCAATCTCTTTTTGGGGGTATGCCTTAGAGACTGCCGCCCATATCCTTAATCTAGTCCCTACAAAGAAGGTTACCAAAACACCTCATGAGATGTGGACTGGGAAGGTTCCCAATTTAGACCACATCAAGATTTGGGGTTGTGAGGCTTTCGTGAGGCGTGAGACTCATGATAAGCTCGAACCCCGAAGTGAAAGGTGTATTTTCATCGGCTACCCACATAAATCTTTTGGTTACCTCTTCTACAGACCCAGTGAGAATGTGGTCTTTGTAGCAAGAAGATGGGTCTTCCGTGAGAGGGAGTTTATAAGCCAAGGAGACAGTGGGAGGCAAATTGATCTTGAACAAATTCAAGAAGCAATTGGTGAAGGAACCTCAGACACTAGCAATCAACCTGAGGAGGAAACTCCTGTTGAGCAAGCTGACGAGTCTGTACCTCCGAGGCGTTCCACACGGGTTAGGAACACACCTTCGTTTTATTATGGCTTTCATATTACTATGGAAGGTGATACGTTTATCAGTGATAGTACACTGGTAAATTTGGATGAACCGAGCAGTGTTAAGGAAGCCATGGCAGGCCCGGAGTCTGCTAAATGGAAGGAGGCTATGGAAAGCGAGATACAATCCATGTATGACAATCAAGTTTGGAACTTGGTTGACCATGTACCAGGCCGTAAAACAGTCGCGTGCAAATGGATCTTCATGAAGAAGACCGACATGGAAGGAAAAGTGCATACTTATAAGGCTCGACTAGTTGCGAAGGGTTTTACTCAGACTCAAGGTATTGATTATGATGAAACTTTCTCGCAGGTAGCAAAGATTAAGTATATTAGGGTTATGCTAGCCATTGCAGCATTTCATGATTATGAAATATGGCAAATGGATGTCAAAACCGATTTCCTTAATGGAAAGTTGGTTGAGGATGTGTACATGAATCAGCCAGAGGGTTTTGTCAGTGCAGAGTACCCTAATAGAGTATGCAAGCTTGAGAAATCTATTTATGGATTAAAACAAGCATCTCGTAGCTGGAATCTTTGTTTTGATGAGAAGGTCAAAGAGTTTGGCTTCTCGAGAAGTGAAGATGAGTCTTGCGTGTATGTCAAAGCTAGTGGGAGTATAGTTAGCTTCTTGGTACTGTATGTGGATGACATACTACTTATAGGAAATGAAATCCCAACCTTGCAGGAGGTTAAGTCCTGGCTTGGGAAGTGCTTTGCTATGAAGGACCTAGGGGAGGCTGCCTATATCCTAGGGATAAGGATATTAAGAGAAAGGAGTAAAAGACTAATTGGACTTAGTCAGAGTACCTACTTGGATAAGGTGTTGAAAAGGTTCAACATGCAGAATTCCAAGAAAGGAGATTTACCGATCCAAAGCAATGCCAAACTGAGTAAGACTCAGAGTCCGAGTACAGAGGCAGAGATAGCTGAGATGAGCCAATTACCGTATGCTTCTGCTGTTGGCTCGATCATGTATGCTATGACTTGTACCCGCCCTGATGTGGCCTTTGCTTTGAGCATGGTCAGCAGGTATCAAGGGAACCCTGGCAAGGCTCATTGGACCGCGGTAAAGAACATTCTCAAGTACCTGCGGAGGACTAAGAATTGGATCCTTACCCTTGGTGGGAGTGATGACTTGAGAGTATTAGGGTATAGTGATGCCAGTTTTCAGACTGATAGGGATAGCTTCCGCTCTCAGTCGGGCTGGGTCTTTACCCTAAATGGAGGGGCAATTTCTTGGAAGAGTTCCAAGCAGGAGACGGTGGCTGATTCGACTTGTGAATCAGAGTATATAGCAGCGAGTGAAGCACGGAAGGAGGCGATATGGATGAAGAACTTCATCGGAGACCTTGGAGTTGTACCAGCTATTAAAGATTTAACCTATGGAGATTTTCTGTGACAGCAATAGTGCGGTTGCCTTAGCCAAGGAACCAAGAGATCATGGCAGATCCCGACACAATGACAGAAAATATCACTTCATAAGACACAAGATTGAAGAAGGACTCCTTGTGGCAAAGAGGGTATCGTCATATGAGAATCCTACAGATCCCCTTACGAAGGGACTGACGAGGGTTAAGCATTTTCAGCATGCGAGGCGCATCGGGCTGAGGGACGATATTAGTTTTACAAATTAGATAGTTTTCCTGAAACTTGTAAAATGTAATCGACATTTGATGATGAATAAAATTTGTGATTTATTTATGAGTAAGGTGTTACTGTCCTTGTCAATTATTTACTATTGTTTCAGTTTTTTTGCATGTGTTGACTTCCAGAATAATTAATTTGTTCAAACCTCCACAATCGGTCATACGTCGGAAGTAGGTATGAATCAAGATTGTCATGAATTGGGATTGTAGATGGCTAAAGGTTTTTAGACATGGCAATGGTTGCTGAAACGTTCATGAGTACTCATAAGTTATGAGTATTGGTATAAACCCACGCTCACTTGTATCACTTCATGGAATTTATCTCGAGTGATTGTGAGACGATAATATCATATAAGTCTTCAAACCTAGAAATATGAGTTGTTACCTATGAGTTGGTTGTGCATTGATTGCATGTAAACGCATCAGTAACTTGATGTTGTAAAATGTGCCTTTGCGTACAATTCAACAAGTAGTAGAACAAGCATATGAGTCAAAGTTTATCTGTTCCTTCTAGAAATAGAAGCGATATCTGGGCCCCTCGATGATTTTGTGTTGACCCATGCACCGGGCCCGGTCAGAACTAAACTGATGTGTTCAGTAAAGTTCTTTGTCAAACAAATTGAAGATCGAGAAGCAACTGCCAGACAATAAGCAAGACATGGTTCCATGTGTTTGTCCGGCTGATATCATAAGAACAGAGGATTATATGATCACTTGTCTTAAAATGGCGCTTCATAGTTAAACAGAGTTTTCGAGAGCTACGATTGCTGGTTGGTTCCTGAAGTTATATAGGCAAATACAGTTATTAGACTTATCCAAGTGGGAGTCTGTTGGATAAGGTGTCTAAGTCCATAACTTATTTGGTATATACTTGACCCGACCCGGCATGGTCCATTTGGGTTGCACTTCACCCGAAGTATTTATGGATAATTTTATGAGAGTTATACACATATGTTTATTAATATATTATAAGTTATAATATATTAATATGAAGTCATGTTATTTAATTAGTCTTAGTCTTAAATTAATTATGAATTAATTTAGAGATTAAAAGGAAGACTAATTAGATTATGGGCTATTGGTTTTATATGGTGTGGGCTAACACTCATTTGTTAATGGGCTATGCTTATATGGAAGTCCATGGATGATCCATGGAGCTTTTAACCCATGGATCCTTGGAAAAGGAAAGGTCATGGGTTATTAGGGTTTCACCCTAACCATGTACACTATATAAGCATGCTTATGTTGCATGAAATAGCCACTAGTGTGTGTGCTTGTGTGTGGCCGAAAATTACAAGTGTGTGTACACTCTCTAAAGGTTTCCAAGTGTTTGTGGTGATTTGTGATTTCCATTTGAGGCATTCACACTATTGGTGCTTGGCTCTCAAACTCCAAGGAATCAATCTCATCAAAAGGTATGTAATCTCATCTAACTCTTTTATGTTTAAAAGTTCCCCATGCCATGTTAGATAAGTTATGAACCTTGGAAAAATTATTATTTTGCATGTATTAGACAAACATAGATCCAAGGTTTATTAGGGTTGCATGCACACTTAGGAAGTGTTAGATTGCTCAAAACCCAACAAGTATTTGTATGTAAGAATTTGTATATCAACTGTAAGTATGAAAATGTTTGTAAAACAACTGTAAACGTTTGAAAAACCTAGAAATCCCTATGATTCCTACTTTATATAAAGGTGTCTTCTACCAAAACTTAACTGTTCTCAATGTAGTCTTCTACCAAGACTTAACTGTTCTCAATGTAGTCTTCTACCAAGACTTAACTGTTCTATATGTTCGTTTCTTGTAAAAGTGTGTAATTTTCCCAAGTGTAACTATCATTATCAAAATATAGTTTTTACATTTATACTTTAAGTGAAAAGATCACTAAATATATGTACAGGGAAAATTAATGTAGTACTAAAACGTAGCGCTATAAGAACTACTGTTGTACTAACTACCTTAAACTGGATTTATATTAAGATATCATGTGATTAATTGCACCATACTATCGACTGGTAACAACGACATACGAATGGTCGTTATAAGGGAATGACGTTTGGCACCCGCAGAACTGCAGGTCCGGCTGTAGCTAGCAGCAAGGTGTATGATAGTCAATACAGTATAGATCTATACGCAAACTCACGCTCTCCCTCCAAGAGAATTCTGGCTACAACTCGGGTCATGAAATTTAAGGCATGCTCCGATACAGTGGATCACAATTTTTAACGTATTCGTGTATATGTAATGTAATGAACTGTTCTAGCTGTATGCTCTCTACCTAGCAAGTATAGTAATGTAATCGTTCTAGTATCGTTGTATATGTTCTCTTTCTAGTATAGTTGTATATGTTCTTTTATAGTACAGTTGTATATGTTCTTCTAGTAGTAAGTATTGACTCATGAATGAACTGACTCATAGTATGATATCGCGTTCTAGTAATAGTTCTAGTATCTTCCTAAACCACCCATATGGTAGTTTACTAGCAATCTAACTGGTACGTATGGACATGGATGTATACCCTTGCTACCCAAGGGCATGGGATGAACTGGAAGGGCCTTTATGACTATATATGTACATATGTTATATAACTAATATTTAAACGACCTTCGGACAAGTACCCGATATCCCACCAAACCACATCTCAAGCGCGAAAAGGAAATAGGGTGGATAGCCTTCCTAAGTCTTTTAAACATTTCTTATATAACTATACATATAGAGGCATGCAATTTATAATATAAAAGCATAAATAATTTTGTAAAACATTTGAACATAAATATTATCTTAAGAAAAGATCGACTTGATGTCAATCTATAAAACAGTTTGAAGGCATGGGTTTGATAAAACAGTTTAGTATAAAGAAACATTTGTTTGAAACACAATTGTAAATAATTTTGAAATGTGATATATAGAGTAAAGTGTACAGTGTAATAAGGAGTTTAAAAGATATAAAATGTTTATAAAAATCATTTGTAGGAAACTGTTTGGTAAAACGGCTTATGAGTAGCCAAATCATTTGAATGATGTATATTAATCACATGTGATTGATATAATAACTAACATGATTCTACTTGTATCCCCCCATAAAACATTTAAAAATAGTTTAAATCATTGATTAAGGGGTATGGACTCACCTGCAGTAAGTGACTGGAATTGAACGGACTGTTATCGTAAGGAAGGATCGGGCAAGTGGTCAGTGTCAAGTGAAGACTTTAGACACACACAATGATCCTAATTACATATGAAGACATATGTATATAAATAATTAGTGATTAAAACACTAATTATACAAGTATAAACATTTAAACGCGAGGAAAAAACTTTTGGTCAAGTGCTAGGAGGCTAATGGGTTGCAACAAAGAAGTGCAATGCCTCTAATGGAAGTTTATGGTAAAATGACCATATGTCTTGGAGTTTACGGCCCAGGGGAGTAAACTCCTGTCCGTAAACTCTCAACAAAGCCCCTAAATGAAGTCTAACAATTATACAACTCATGTGGTGAATTGTTTCAAGGCTAAATCAAGTGTTTGGGTGTCATATTAACTCCTTTAACGAGTTTACGGCCCAGGGACCATATACCCTTGGAGTTTACGGCCGTAAACTCCCTTGGGAGGGTGTTTATGGTGTTTTCAAGTCTCTAAATTAACTAGGAACTAAACTAGGCTTTTGTACTTGGCTTTAGAAGAGTTTATGGCACCATTTGGCACCATTTTATGGAGTTCATGGCCCTAGAACCTTTTGGGCTGTAAAATCCCTTACTCTTGGTGTTTTAAGTGTGTTAGCTAGTCCAAAACTCATTTAGGTACATGCCCAAATTAGTCTCTTGGCTTAAGGAAGGTTTTAAGGGCATTTTGGCACTTAAACATGGAGTTCACGGCCCAAGAACACCCTTGGCCGTGAACTCACTTTTCATCATTGATTTTAATTGATTTTGGGGTCCTAAACATGCAATGGTGGGTTCTAGTTCGAGTTCTAAAGCTTTGAGGGTCATTGGAACCCTTTAGGACCTTAAAATGGAGTTTACTCCCCAAGTGTTCTTGGGCGGTAAACTCCCAAATCTTGGGGTCTTAATCCAATTTTGATGTTTTCTAGTCATATACACACTAGCATACAAGTCTAAGGTAGTCACAAATCACGGGGAAAGGACTAGGTAACATTTAAGCCACTTATCGGAGTTTACTCTCCAAGAACGTTCTTGGGCGGTAAACTCCTGAATCTCACAGATTTGATATGTAAATGGTGTTTCTAAACACAATCTAAGCTATATAACATAACTAGATCGAAGTACTCACAATTTGGGATAAAAACCCGAAGATCCATGAGAGAGAATTTTGACTTTTCTCTAAATGGAATCCAACAAATGAACCAATTTGGTTCAGAATTCTATTTATAGTCCGGAGATATTTTGGCAGAAAATATTTTTATTTCTGGAACGAACTCTAATGTCCTAGAGTATTGGAATAACAGTGTTGCACAAAACCCTAGTGCATCCACTCTCCTAATATCTCCTTAAATGTAAAATCCTGAAAACTGCCAAACTTATACTTGAAATCTGAGTTTTCACTGTAACTGTTCTACTTCTATTGGCTTGATATGGATTGTTCAGAATGGAAATTTCGGGTTGTCACATCATCCCCCTGTTGAAAGGAATTTCATCCCGAAATTAGAATTTAGGAAAGGAAGTACGCACGAATGATCGAGTCGTGAGGAGGAAACTTCCTAATCGATTAGTTCTAGCGCACTTAAGTGAAATCGGGTTCTTGGTTGGAATCCCAACGAACCTTCACTATCGGGCGATGGCGCTGCTTCGTCCGCTTGACCTCTCGGTCGAGGGTCACTACGGTTCTAATACGAAGGCGAGGATCTCGACGAGTGGACTTACAAGAGTCCTAACGGAAAGGTATGGTTTCACGATCGAGACGCGAAGAGTAGAATTTACGTTACTGAGTTCGCGGAGTAGGTCTAGTTTGTGCGAGGCACAGGACTGATTCTGATCAGAATCTCGGGGGTCCTAACTATATTGGATTTAGCTTTCCACGCGATATGAAGCGTATTAAGCCATTCCCAGAGTGAGTTAACCTAAAGAGCTTGGTCACTCACTTGGAATTCCAAAGGTCCTTTTCTTGCTTAACCTCCCAGTCAAAGGCCACCCCTTGCAGGGTCATAGTCGTACGGGTTTCTGTAATTTTTCGAGGAGTTCTGAATGAACTAAGACGATAGGTCGGTAACACCTAGAATTTGGCGAAAGACTGTCGGCGTCTCTGGTGTCAATAAATGCTCAACGGTTTTGACAAATTGAAAGAGTACTAAAAATTTCCCACATTACTAACAGTGTGCCATAGAAATTTGACTCTTCAATTTCAAAACTCGTGCCTAGAGAAGTTTGCTAAAAGTTCCTATGAAGGTAATGTTTCCATGGGTTTTCTTCTTACTACGAGGGTAGATAAGTAAGTCATTACGTGGAGAAATGACGAACTGATCCAAGTAAGAAAGATGTAACCCTATTCATTTAGCTCATGAAAACTATGGGCGTATTGGTCCTATCCGAAAGGTATCACTACGGACTCGAAGTGTCCGCATCGAGTTCAGGAGATAGTCTTCCGGACATCTTTCCCTAATACTCGAACTGGTGATATTCGGATCTCAGATCCATTCCTGGAAGCAGTTTCTTTCCTTGCGTTTGCTCAACCATTTCATCTACGTGAGGCAGAGATAACGATTTCTAATGAAAATCTTGACGGATTCCTCGATATCCGAGGCACATACGATGCAATCCGTCGATCTCTGGGAGAATAAGACCGGGGTTTCTCCAGGGTGAGAAGCCTAGTCTTCTTATTCTATCGTTGTGCAGTTCGTTAAGTTGTTGGTACTATTCCGGTATCTCCGTGGGTGTTTAGACTATAGGGTGATCTGTTTACAAGAGTCGTATTGGGTTCTAAGTTTGTTCACATGACAATGCGATTACTCGTAGGCTTAGGCAGTTCTCCTTCCTGAAGTTCATATTAGAATTCATACATGTTTCCACAATCACAATCTCGTGTATACGAGTCGTATATAATTAAGATTGAAAAGGTAGTCAAATAACTGATTCTTCCTTAAGCTCACATCCCATCGGGGAAAAGAAGTTAAAGTGGAATCATCAATTTTAAACCTGTAGAAGCTTGATTATATATCACTCTTATGTATTCTTTCCTCAGTGATAGATCAATCGCATGAATCCTTGGATTAAACTTGACGTACTGCACGAGTGGTACTTCGGGGATTTCTTCGGAAAGAAAATAACTAAGAGGTACTCCTGGCATGAGTACTTCGGTGTTCTGATATGACGGCTTCGCTGGAAAAGTGATCTAGAAGAAAGAGATGTACGCATAAAGCTGTTTTTGTGAGGATCAACTTGAATCCAGTTGTATGATAATGTCGGAATCATACTGAAACTTAAAGACATTAGATTTGAACATAAGACGTTTTACAGACAAAACACAACCGTGCAACCATCAACAGAGTTACAATACTTTAGATTTACCTCAAGACTATTGCTGCGAATAAGATATACTACAAAAGACAAGTATACGCAGCACGAGAATCCCTATACAGACAGGATCTCGCTAAGGTAAGACTCTAGTTGCATTAGTTCTGGATAGTTTATAAGTCTGCTACAACGAAACGCCTTAATTACATTAACTTGGGTTCCGGAGCAGGTTCTCCCGTAGCTGTGATCCTGAGAATCCTCCCATCTGCGTCGGAGTTCTTTGCTATAGGGCAATCCTTCTTGACGTGCCCTATCTCACCGCATTGGTGGCATGACTGGCTAGTACTAGCTTTGGTGACGGGATTGCGGTGTTTAGCCAATGTTATGTGGACACGAGTGCCTTCCTCGTTACTCCACTTTGAAAATTGCTTCCTAAAGCGTTCGGCGTTATAACTACTCTCGTGTGTAGGGTTAGTCCCGATGAAAGGGACTTGAGTGATGGGTCGTGCCGGTGCTCCACAGCTACCAGCATGGTGCCCTTTTTTTAGGCAATTGCAACATTGCATCTCATGACAAGCCCCATGATGATGGAAACTACACTTATCACACTTCGGAAGTTTTCCCTCGTATGGCCTGCTTGGTACTGGGATTACAGGGGTTTCCACTTGTTGCTGTTGCATAGCAAGTTTTTGGGATTTCTTGCGTTCTTTCTGGGCTTGACGCTTTCGTTTCTTGTTCTCTGTCTTTCGGCTTTGCGAGCCAGTGACTATTACTTTTTGTTGGTTTCCCGGTTTGGTACTACCATCTAAACTCTCGACTCCTTTTTCAGTCTTGTTTGTGTTGCCTGAGTTGATGTGTGTAAGGAAAGTTGTCACAGCAGCTGCTACTGCAGCTTGTAATGTAGCGGTGTCGATATGGAGGATGGGGGTTTCGTTGCTCGGCTGATTGTTTCCTGATGACGACATGATTCTGTAACCCGAAAGATAAGGATTTGTGAGCGATTCTGGTTGACCCTAGATGTACTTAGATTGTTCATGTAAAGAGTACGACTATTTTCTCGAAAGTTTGACCTACATCCCTATGATGCAGTCCTAGTACGGAATGGAAGTATGTTCGCGAAGGTTTGACCAACATCCCTATGACGCAGTCCTAGTAATGAGTAGAAGTAAGCTCGTAGAATGGTCTCAAAACGTTTGTTGTGCAAGCCGATGTATCGTGGGTTGGTGAATAACAAGATCCAACCACTGAAAGAGACTTGGAAATGTCTCCGGATCTAACTTGCTATAGTCCAATGACTTGACTAAAGCAGGTTTCAGATAGACCCCAATGAAAGTATGATAAGAGTACTTGAATAAAGAATGACACCGAATTTAGCCGGCTGTCAATATCTTTGATATTCACGACGTAAAGATTCAGGAAAAATGACCTTGTAAAGGGCTTACATCATATCCCGAGAAGATAGTTCTTGACAGCATAAGGACCTAACCTAAAGTACTTATAGTACAAGGTAATTTCATAGAAAATGCCACATCGGGCAAAGACAGAAAAACGATTCCTTTTAATAAGGAAAATAAAGTAAAGCGTCTACTACTGGCGACGGTCATCCCTCTGGTGAACTCTCAGTTCAGCCAGTTGACGTTCTACATCAAGTAGGTGTCTTTCGTACACCCTTTGGTGTACTCGGAGCTCTATGACTTCGGCTCGTGATTCAGCTAGTGCTTGCAGCAGGGTTTCATGGTTTCTCTCTGATCTCTCGTGAGCATCTTCTAGACGAATGGTGTGGAGGGTATGCATTCTCGCATTGGCGACAACTTCGGTAATCTGATGTAGGGCTGTCCTGCCTTGAATCTCATTTCGGGTCACTCTGCGGACCTAGATTGGCAAGACTCTATCTGCTGAGCCCCCATTGCTCAAGTTGCAAAAGCTTCGGTCGCCATTAAATGGCATGGGCTGATCTTGTCCTTGGCTCCATGTTTCCAAGCATTCCACTCACTCAGGGTCGGGCCATGAAAAGCCGGACGAGGGTTAGGAATTGGAAAGGGAGCTTCTAAGGGTAGGTTCTCAACCTCTGGTTTGGAGTTAGCATCATACGAAAGCTCTTCATCATGGTGATCATTCAAGGGGATAGGATGATCATTCTCTGGTTCTTCTCCAAACCTACCAGCTATGACTTCGTTCGGAAGATACTGGTTGCCGTGGGGATGGAGTTCAGCTATGTTTTCTATGCGAGAATTTAGGGTAAGAGAATTATTAGACGAACTATCTAGATAATTATTTAGAAAACCTTCATTAGTTACATCGCTATTTGTGAAGTGCATACCAGCTATGTGTAATCTAAACAGGATAGGCCTTCGAATAAGTGACCTTAACTCCATATTCACACAGAATAGGGGTGAAGTAAAATTTTCACAGATTCTAAGTCTATAACATCCTAATTACATATAGCCTCAGTATATCCACATAGCAATTATCAACTTAGTATTGAAGATCCCGTTTTAGTTCTCAAGTATAAAGTACTTATAGTAACACCAAATACTCCTATAGTATTTTAATTTTAATGTTATGTTCTATTGTTCTCATTGTGGTAGGGTTGGTAAGATTTTAGCATTGTTGCAACCACACAATTAAACTTAGGCACATGCTAGTCAACCCTCGGATAATATAGGTGATCAGGCTATATCTTCCCAGTTTTGACCATATGTCTCTAAGCCCACTTGTGTTTCCCAACAATCGTAATTCTTTTGTACTGTCCTAGTGACACTGATTTTAGTATGAATGCAGGCACGTATACTTTATTAAATATTTTATTATTTAAAGTATAAACTCTTGGTCAGAGTATTTTTAATCCCTTATGTATTTATAGTTAGTATATCTTTTATGGGTTGATATACTTAATTCACTATAAACAATGCTCTGATATCAATCTGTCACACCCCAAAACCAAGAACGGTGGAAACGTTCTGGGGCGGAGGACGTCATGTACAGTATCACAACAACGAAAAGTAGTAACAAGCAACAACATCATCCAATGCATTAATAATAGAATTATAATACAAGTATGTTCTATCAAATTTTGATAAACACTAAAGCATAAATCAAAATGAAAGATGAGTCTTGAACAAGCTCCATCTTCCTTTCTCCTTGCATCGGTACCTGTCTATGATGACCTGAGGATACAAGTAATTTTGAAAGCGAGTATCAGCTTTGAAGCTGGTGAGATCATAAGTATTTTAGTGTCTTAATTTGTATGTAAGTATTGTTGGATAAGGTGTCTAAGTCCATAACTTATTTGGTATATACTTGACCCGACCCGGCATGGTCCATTTGGGTTGCACTTCACCCGAACTATTTATGGATAATTTTATGAGAGTTATACACATATGTTTATTAATATATTATAAGTTATAATATATTAATATGAAGTCATGTTATTTAATTAGTCTTAGTCTTAAATTAATTATGAATTAATTTAGAGATTAAAAGGGAGACTAATTAGATTATGGGCTATTGGTTTTATATGGTGTGGGCTAACACTCATTTGTTAATGGGCTAGGCTTATATGGAAGTCCATGGATGATCCATGGAGCTTTTAACCCATGGATCCTTGGAAAAGGAAAGGTCATGGGTTATTAGGGTTCACCCTAACCATGTACACTATATAAGCATGCTTATGTTGCATGAAATAGCCACTAGTGTGTGTGCTTGTGTGTGGCCGAAAATTACAAGTGTGTGTACACTCTCTAAAGGTTTCCAAGTGTTTGTGGTGATTTGTGATTTCCATTTGAGGCATTCACACTATTGTTGCTTGGCTCTCAAACTCCAAGGAATCAATCTCATCAAAAGGTATGTAATCTCATCTAACTCTTTTATGTTTAAAAGTTCCCCATGCCATGTTAGATAAGTTATGAACCTTGGAAAAATTATTATTTTGCATGTATTAGACAAACATAGATCCAAGGTTTATTAGGGTTGCATGCACACTTAGGAAGTGTTAGATTGCTCAAAACCCAACAGTGGTATCAGAGCCTAGGCTTGCTTGTTTGATACTTAATGCAAAATAGTGAAAAAAGTTGAAATTGTTTCTGTTTGGCTGATGGACTCGCCGAGTCCATGGGGGGACTCGCCGAGTTCAAGGCAAAACTCATCCTACTCGCCGAGTAGGTTCGTGCACTCGGCGAGTAGAATGATCAGAATGCAGAATTTTGACTTTTGCTGCTGGAAATGGACTAGAAACATTACCCTAACCTGTTTTGGTGTTTTAAAACTTGTTTTAGTTGGTGTAATGGTTGTTCTAATCCATTTACAATGGCATATATCAAAATTCCATGATTTTTATATGTTCATATAATTCTTGAAATTTTTATGATCATGTTCATGTTCTTATGAATTTAGAAGATGATAGGAATTATTTGCTGAATTGTTTAGAATTAATTCTTAATCATTTATGTGTTTTAATGGAGTCCATAATTTGTCCTCAAGTTATGGATATCCAAAGGTCACTTTTCTTTAACACACATTTAAACACATAAGTTACATGAAAATGAAGAGTCTTCATTTTTATGAACCTTTAATTCATAAGTTATGAAATGAAAAGTTTTGGATAGTTACAAAACTTGCCCTCAAGTTTTGGAATTTGTAAAGTTTCACACACTTTAATAAACTTTAATTCCAACCCTTAGAGTTTGAATAGTTAAAATTCAACCCTTATACTATTTATAACATTAATGGTTAATTATTATATATATGTATAAGAATAAGTCGTTCTACCGTTAGTAGGCCTCATTCACGAAGCCGGTCTATAAGGGGGGTATAAGGTTGTTGCCTATAAAATGGCAGCTTAATGGGTGTCCACTCTCAGCCACCGCTTCCTTGATCGGTGGAGGGTCGTTAGCCGAACGGGTAGGACAATGACTTTAAATCCTCATTAAAAGTATAATGATTATTATAAAGTAATTAAACATTTTTTTTAATTCCCAATCTTAGTTACTTTAGGAAAATGTGAACATGGTGCTAGTCCATGGAATTCACACTTTGTACCTTACCAAGTCGTTGGTGGAGCGTGTGTGGTTAACCGGCACACTAACTTGGACTAGTAAGGATCACGAAGGGTGACTTAATGTTTGTCATAGATCAATGGAGCGTGTGTGGTTAACCGGCACATTGATTAGGTGATAATATTAAGGGCACCAAGTGAATTAGCATGGTTATTCACACCTTGTTTTGTGATCCTCGGCATCCCAGTCACAAAACTTGAAGGGAACAATCAAGATTGAAACATGCCATTGAAAAGTTCAATGAATCTCAAAAGAATCTAGGAATTTCAAATCCAATTAAAACCTAATAATTCATTTTGTTTTTCATGGTGGAAATTGGTGAATCGTCATTCACCTACCTTTCAAATATATTATTACTTAGATTACGGCATCCCTCTTCTAAGTATAATATATTGTGATTGGATCCTAGCCTTAATATTACATTTGGGTGTCTTATTAAGGATTCTATATATCTAATCTAAACTTGCTTTCTTCTTTCAGATGTCTTCCAACACTAATGCTTCGGGCTCTAACCCAACTGGTTCTTTCTCTCTCATGAATCTTTGTGGGAGGGTCATCTTTGATGGTTCCAACTTCATGGGTTGGATTAGGAACATCAGGATGGTTACTCATTATGAGGAAAAGGAATATGTCCTCGATAAGGAGTTAAAAGAGCTTGATGAGTCTACTGCTACTCCTGAGGAGATCGCTGAATTCAGGACACATGAGAGAGATGCTACTAAGGTGGCATGCATCATGATGGCCACGATGACAGCCGAGCTCCAAAAGTCGTATGAGGACTTCTACCCTTTTGAGATGCACCAAGACCTAATGGAAAGGTACCATCAGAGTGCTCGTCAAGAGCGGTATGAAATAATCTCCTCCATAATAACTACCCGCATGAAGGATGGTGAATCTGTCATGGCCCACATGCAAAATATGCAAAGGTATGTGGACCGTTTGCTGAAGCTGAATGTGAACATCCCTGAGGAGTTGGCAATTGACATCATTTGCACTCCTTACCTTCTTGTTATGACCATTTTCGTATGACATATCATATGAACAAGGAGGAAGTTACCCTCAGCAAGCTTCAAGGACTCTTGAAGACCGCTGAAACCGGTCTTAAGGGCAAGGCGGTTGTTACCTCTACTACTCCTACTCCAACATCTACCCCTATTTTGACTATCGGGAAAGGCAAAGGGAAAAAGAGGAAGCACCCTTCGAAGGGTACCAAGGGAAAGTCTCTTGAAGGCTCCTCATCGAAGACCAAGAGCGGTTCTGTCACTCCTTCTGCCATTCCCAAGGATGCTGATTGCTACTATTGCCTGGACAAGGGGCACTGGAAGCGAAACTGCCCTAAGTACTTGCAGGATCTAAAGGATGGGAAAGTGAAACCCACCCATGCAGGTATTTACACAATATTGTCTAATTACTCATCATATTCTAACTCTTGGGTGCTTGATACAGGATGTGGTATATACATATGTTCTGATTTGCAGGGCCTAAGAAGAAGTGAGGATGTGGAGCACGGGAAGATAAACTTGATCATGGGGAATAGGAAGGCTTCACCTGTTTCCAAGATTGGATTTTATACTTTGTTGCTTAATAATGGGTTAAAATTAGATTTGAATAAATGTGTGTACTCGTCTGAAATGGCGAGGAATATTATTTCTTTTCATGCTTTGTACAAACAAGGTTTTACCTTTTCGTTTGATAATGAATGCGGTGGTATTAATGCTTTCTTTAAAAATGTGTTTTAATTTAAAGCATTACCTTGTGATGGTGTGTATGAAACTGTGTCGATTGTAGACAACTTAGGAAATAGTGTGTTGTATATTGATTCTTCTACTAGCCTAGATAAAGCATCATTGTGGCATTGTCGTCTTGGACATGTAAACAAGAAACGCATAGGCCAACTCCAAAAGAGTGGAGTCTTGGAGTTATTCGACCTTAAATCGGATGATAGTTGTGAATCTTGTCTACTTGGAAAGATGACAAAATCACCCTTCACTGGAACTTGTGAAAGGGGTGAGGGTTTGTTGGACCTAATACATACTGATGTATGTGGGCCATTCAAAACTGCCACAAGGGATGCTAATCGGTATTATGTGACTTTTATTGATGATTTTAGTAGATATGGGTATGTCTACTTAATCAAACATAAGTCAGAAACCTTTGAAAGGTTTAAGGAATTCAAACAGGAAGTAGAAAATCAATTGGGCAGGAACATTAAGATGCTTCGATCCGATCGAGGTGGTGAGTATCTTAGTACCGAGTTCCTTGACTATCTTAAGGAGTGTGGGATTGTCTCACAATTGACTCCTCCCAGGACACCACAACTAAATGGTGTAGCTGAGAGGCGTAATCGAACCTTGTTAGACATGGTTCGCTCTATGACGAGTCGAGCTTCGCTACCAATCTCTTTTTGGGGGTATGCCTTAGAGACTGCCGCCCATATCCTTAATCTAGTCCCTACAAAGAAGGTTACCAAAACACCTCATGAGATGTGGACTGGGAAGGTTCCCAATTTAGACCACATCAAGATTTGGGGTTGTGAGGCTTTCGTGAGGCGTGAGACTCATGATAAGCTCGAACCCCGAAGTGAAAGGTGTATTTTCATCGGCTACCCACATAAATCTTTTGGTTACCTCTTCTACAGACCCAGTGAGAATGTGGTATTTGTAGCAAGAAGATGGGTCTTCCGTGAGAGGGAGTTTATAAGCCAAGGAGACAGTGGGAGGCAAATTGATCTTGAACAAATTCAAGAAGCAATTGGTGAAGGAACCTCAGACACTAGCAATCAACCTGAGGAGGAAACTCCTGTTGAGCAAGCTGACGAGTCTGTACCTCCGAGGCGTTCCACACGGGTTAGGAACACACCTTCGTTTTATTATGGCTTTCATATTACTATGGAAGGTGATACGTTTATCAGTGATAGTACACTGGTAAATTTGGATGAACCGAGCAGTGTTAAGGAAGCCATGGCAGGCCCGGAGTCTGCTAAATGGAAGGAGGCTATGGAAAGCGAGATACAATCCATGTATGACAATCAAGTTTGGAACTTGGTTGACCATGTACCAGGCCGTAAAACAGTCGCGTGCAAATGGATCTTCATGAAGAAGACCGACATGGAAGGAAAAGTGCATACTTATAAGGCTCGACTAGTTGCGAAGGGTTTTACTCAGACTCAAGGTATTGATTATGATGAAACTTTCTCGCAGGTAGCAAAGATTAAGTATATTAGGGTTATGCTAGCCATTGCAGCATTTCATGATTATGAAATATGGCAAATGGATGTCAAAACCGATTTCCTTAATGGAAAGTTGGTTGAGGATGTGTACATGAATCAGCCAGAGGGTTTTGTCAGTGCAGAGTACCCTAATAGAGTATGCAAGCTTGAGAAATCTATTTATGGATTAAAACAAGCATCTCGTAGCTGGAATCTTTGTTTTGATGAGAAGGTCAAAGAGTTTGGCTTCTCGAGAAGTGAAGATGAGTCTTGCGTGTATGTCAAAGCTAGTGGGAGTATAGTTAGCTTCTTGGTACTGTATGTGGATGACATACTACTTATAGGAAATGAAATCCCAACCTTGCAGGAGGTTAAGTCCTGGCTTGGGAAGTGCTTTGCTATGAAGGACCTAGGGGAGGCTGCCTATATCCTAGGGATAAGGATATTAAGAGAAAGGAGTAAAAGACTAATTGGACTTAGTCAGAGTACCTACTTGGATAAGGTGTTGAAAAGGTTCAACATGCAGAATTCCAAGAAAGGAGATTTACCGATCCAAAGCAATGCCAAACTGAGTAAGACTCAGAGTCCGAGTACAGAGGCAGAGATAGCTGAGATGAGCCAATTACCGTATGCTTCTGCTGTTGGCTCGATCATGTATGCTATGACTTGTACCCGCCCTGATGTGGCCTTTGCTTTGAGCATGGTCAGCAGGTATCAAGGGAACCCTGGCAAGGCTCATTGGACCGCGGTAAAGAACATTCTCAAGTACCTGCGGAGGACTAAGAATTGGATCCTTACCCTTGGTGGGAGTGATGACTTGAGAGTATTAGGGTATAGTGATGCCAGTTTTCAGACTGATAGGGATAGCTTCCGCTCTCAGTCGGGCTGGGTCTTTACCCTAAATGGAGGGGCAATTTCTTGGAAGAGTTCCAAGCAGGAGACGGTGGCTGATTCGACTTGTGAATCAGAGTATATAGCAGCGAGTGAAGCACGGAAGGAGGCGATATGGATGAAGAACTTCATCGGAGACCTTGGAGTTGTACCAGCTATTAAAGATTTAACCTATGGAGATTTTCTGTGACAGCAATAGTGCGGTTGCCTTAGCCAAGGAACCAAGAGATCATGGCAGATCCCGACACAATGACAGAAAATATCACTTCATAAGACACAAGATTGAAGAAGGACTCCTTGTGGCAAAGAGGGTATCGTCATATGAGAATCCTACAGATCCCCTTACGAAGGGACTGACGAGGGTTAAGCATTTTCAGCATGCGAGGCGCATCGGGCTGAGGGACGATATTAGTTTTACAAATTAGATAGTTTTCCTGAAACTTGTAAAATGTAATCGACATTTGATGATGAATAAAATTTGTGATTTATTTATGAGTAAGGTGTTACTGTCCTTGTCAATTATTTACTATTGTTTCAGTTTTTTTGCATGTGTTGACTTCCAGAATAATTAATTTGTTCAAACCTCCACAATCGGTCATACGTCGGAAGTAGGTATGAATCAAGATTGTCATGAATTGGGATTGTAGATGGCTAAAGGTTTTTAGACATGGCAATGGTTTCTGAAACGTTCATGAGTACTCATAAGTTATGAGTATTGGTATAAACCCACGCTCACTTGTATCACTTCATGGAATTTATCTCGAGTGATTGTGAGACGATAATATCATATAAGTCTTCAAACCTAGAAATATGAGTTGTTACCTATGAGTTGGTTGTGCATTGATTGCATGTAAACGCATCAGTAACTTGATGTTGTAAAATGTGCCTTTGCGTACAATTCAACAAGTAGTAGAACAAGCATATGAGTCAAAGTTTATCTGTTCCTTCTAGAAATAGAAGCGATATCTGGGCCCCTCGATGATTTTGTGTTGACCCATGCACCGGGCCCGGTCAGAACTAAACTGATGTGTTCAGTAAAGTTCTTTGTCAAACAAATTGAAGATCGAGAAGCAACTGCCAGACAATAAGCAAGACATGGTTCCATGTGTTTGTCCGGCTGATATCATAAGAACAGAGGATTATATGATCACTTGTCTTAAAATGGCGCTTCATATTTAAACAGAGTTTTCGAGAGCTACGATTGCTGGTTGGTTCCTGAAGTTATATAGGCAAATACAGTTATTAGACTTATCCAAGTGGGAGTCTGTTGGATAAGGTGTCTAAGTCCATAACTTATTTGGTATATACTTGACCCGACCCGGCATGGTCCATTTGGGTTGCACTTCACCCGAAGTATTTATGGATAATTTTATGAGAGTTATACACATATGTTTATTAATATATTATAAGTTATAATATATTAATATGAAGTCATGTTATTTAATTAGTCTTAGTCTTAAATTAATTATGAATTAATTTAGAGATTAAAAGGAAGACTAATTAGATTATGGGCTATTGGTTTTATATGGTGTGGGCTAACACTCATTTGTTAATGGGCTATGCTTATATGGAAGTCCATGGATGATCCATGGAGCTTTTAACCCATGGATCCTTGGAAAAGGAAAGGTCATGGGTTATTAGGGTTTCACCCTAACCATGTACACTATATAAGCATGCTTATGTTGCATGAAATAGCCACTAGTGTGTGTGCTTGTGTGTGGCCGAAAATTACAAGTGTGTGTACACTCTCTAAAGGTTTCCAAGTGTTTGTGGTGATTTGTGATTTCCATTTGAGGCATTCACACTATTGGTGCTTGGCTCTCAAACTCCAAGGAATCAATCTCATCAAAAGGTATGTAATCTCATCTAACTCTTTTATGTTTAAAAGTTCCCCATGCCATGTTAGATAAGTTATGAACCTTGGAAAAATTATTATTTTGCATGTATTAGACAAACATAGATCCAAGGTTTATTAGGGTTGCATGCACACTTAGGAAGTGTTAGATTGCTCAAAACCCAACAAGTATTTGTATGTAAGAATTTGTATATCAACTGTAAGTATGAAAATGTTTGTAAAACAACTGTAAACGTTTGAAAAACCTAGAAATCCCTATGATTCCTACTTTATATAAAGGTGTCTTCTACCAAAACTTAACTGTTCTCAATGTAGTCTTCTACCAAGACTTAACTGTTCTCAATGTAGTCTTCTACCAAGACTTAACTGTTCTATATGTTCGTTTCTTGTAAAAGTGTGTAATTTTCCCAAGTGTAACTATCATTATCAAAATATAGTTTTTACATTTATACTTTAAGTGAAAAGATCACTAAATATATGTACAGGGAAAATTAATGTAGTACTAAAACGTAGCGCTATAAGAACTACTGTTGTACTAACTACCTTAAACTGGATTTATATTAAGATATCATGTGATTAATTGCACCATACTATCGACTGGTAACAACGACATACGAATGGTCGTTATAAGGGAATGACGTTTGGCACCCGCAGAACTGCAGGTCCGGCTGTAGCTAGCAGCAAGGTGTATGATAGTCAATACAGTATAGATCTATACGCAAACTCACGCTCTCCCTCCAAGAGAATTCTGGCTACAACTCGGGTCATGAAATTTAAGGCATGCTCCGATACAGTGGATCACAATTTTTAACGTATTCGTGTATATGTAATGTAATGAACTGTTCTAGCTGTATGCTCTCTACCTAGCAAGTATAGTAATGTAATCGTTCTAGTATCGTTGTATATGTTCTCTTTCTAGTATAGTTGTATATGTTCTTTTATAGTATAGTTGTATATGTTCTTCTAGTAGTAAGTATTGACTCATGAATGAACTGACTCATAGTATGATATCGCGTTCTAGTAATAGTTCTAGTATCTTCCTAAACCACCCATATGGTAGTTTACTAGCAATCTAACTGGTACGTATGGACATGGATGTATACCCTTGCTACCCAAGGGCATGGGATGAACTGGAAGGGCCTTTATGACTATATATGTACATATGTCATATAACTAATATTTAAACGACCTTCGGACAAGTACCCGATATCCCACCAAACCACATCTCAAGCGCGAAAAGGAAATAGGGTGGATAGCCTTCCTAAGTCTTTTAAACATTTCTTATATAACTATACATATAGAGGCATGCAATTTATAATATAAAAACATAAATAATTTTGTAAAACATTTGAACATAAATATTATCTTAAGAAAAGATCGACTTGATGTCAATCTATAAAACAGTTTGAAGGCATGGGTTTGATAAAACAGTTTAGTATAAAGAAACATTTGTTTGAAACACAATTGTAAATAATTTTGAAATGTGATATATAGAGTAAAGTGTACAGTGTAATAAGGAGTTTAAAAGATATAAAATGTTTATAAAAATCATTTGTAGGAAACTGTTTGGTAAAACGGCTAATGAGTAGCCAAATCATTTGAATGATGTATATTAATCACATGTGATTGATATAATAACTAACATGATTCTACTTGTATCCCCCCATAAAACATTTAAAAATAGTTTAAATCATTGATTAAGGGGTATGGACTCACCTGCAGTAAGTGACTGGAATTGAACGGACTGTTATCGTAAGGAAGGATCGGGCAAGTGGTCAGTGTCAAGTGAAGACTTTAGACACACACAATGATCCTAATTACATATGAAGACATATGTATATAAATAATTAGTGATTAAAACACTAATTATACAAGTATAAACATTTAAACGCGAGGAAAAAACTTTTGGTCAAGTGCTAGGAGGCTAATGGGTTGCAACAAAGAAGTGCAATGCCTCTAATGGAAGTTTATGGTAAAATGACCATATGTCTTGGAGTTTACGGCCCAGGGGAGTAAACTCCTGTCCGTAAACTCTCAACAAAGCCCCTAAATGAAGTCTAACAATTATACAACTCATGTGGTGAATTGTTTCAAGGCTAAATCAAGTGTTTGGGTGTCATATTAACTCCTTTAACGAGTTTACGGCCCAGGGACCATATACCCTTGGAGTTTACGGCCGTAAACTCCCTTGGGAGGGTGTTTATGGTGTTTTCAAGTCTCTAAATTAACTAGGAACTAAACTAGGCTTTTGTACTTGGCTTTAGAAGAGTTTATGGCACCATTTTATGGAGTTCACGGCCCTAGAACCTTTTGGGCCGTAAACTCCCTTACTCTTGGTGTTCTAAGTGTGTTAGCTAGTCTAAAACTCATTTAGGTACATGCCCAAATTAGTCTCTTGGCTTAAGGAAGGTTTTAAGGGCATTTTGGCACTTAAACATGGAGTTCACGGCCCAAGAACACCCTTGGCCGTGAACTCACTTTTTATCATTGATTTTAATTTCTTTTGGGGTCCTAAACATGCAATGGTGGGTTCTAGTTCGAGTTCTAAAGCTTTGAGGGTCATTGGATCCCTTTAGGACCTTAAAATGGAGTTTACTCCACAAGTGTTCTTGGGCGGTAAACTCCCAAATCTTGGGGTCTTAATCCAATTTTGATGTTTTCTAGTCATATACACACTAGCATACAAGTCTAAGGTAGTCACAATTCACGGGGAAAGGACTAGGTAACATTTAAGCCACTTATTGGAGTTTACTCTCCAAGAACGTTCTTGGGCGGTAAACTCTTGAATCTCACAGATTTGATATGTAAATGGTGTTTCTAAACATAATCTAAGCTATATAACATAACTAGATCGAAGTACTCACAATTTGGGATAAAACCCCGAAGATCCGTGAGAGAGAATTTTGACTTTTCTCTAAATGGAATCCAACAAATGAACCAATTTGGTTCAGAATTCTATTTATAGTCTGGAGATATTTTGGCAGAAAATATTTGTATTCCTGGAACGAACTCTAATGTCCTAGAGTATTGGAATAACAGTGTTGCACAAAACCCTAGTGCATCCACTCTCCTAATATATCCTTAAGTGTAAAATCCTGAAAACTGCCAAACTTATACTCGAAATCTGAGTTTTCACTGTAACTGTTCTACTTCTATTGGCTTGATATGGTTTGTTCAGAATGGAAATTTCGGGTTGTCACAATCGCTAAATCATCGAGGGGCCCACAGATATCGCTTTTATCCCGAAGGTAAAAGGAATGGATAAACTTCGACTCATATGGCTTGTTTTACTACTTGTTGAATCATACACAAAGGCACGTTTTATAACATCGAGTTACCGATTGCGTTTTTGTGCAATCAATGTACAACCAACTCATAGTAACAGCTCATGTCTCTAGGTTTGAAGAATATAAGATACTATTGTCTCATGATCACTCGTGATAAAATCCATGAAGTGATTCAAATCACTACAAGAAAAAGACCCTTTTACGACGCGCAAACAACGACACTCGGAGATAGATGTTACGCAAAAGAGAGTAACGTTAAATAAGTGTCATCTCTTCAAAAAATTTAAGGATTTAGGTCGCGCATTATTGCATGCCCTTAAATTAGTGTCTAATGTAAAAAAATAAAAAACACGGAGGGCACTTTAGCTAAAAGGTGCGTCGTCTATGAATGTCGTTTTATATTTTTTTAAGAAACGCGCTTCTCACTTCTCCTTAGAGGGAAAATGAAATCCCCAAATTTTTTAAACCCCCGCCTTCTTCTCCCTCGTCTCCACCCTCACCCACATCCATTGCCTCCAATCCTCGTTGCCTCTTCTAGTCTCAAACCCGATCCTCGCGTTAAATGGTTCAGTGACTGCAACTCCTTTCGATTGTAGCGCTGATCGACAACTACGACTCATCAACCGTCAATTGAAGCTACCTGTTGAACAACTCCTAATCGAAACCTCAACCTTCTCGTCTCTCCTTCCCCCAAAATTTTGAACATCCTCCTTCCTCTTCCTCTGTACTCTCTACACCCGCTAGATCGATTTCATTCTCTCCCTTCCTTCTCTCTACAAACCCCTTCCTCTACGATCGACTTTCACTCCTTCTCTATGCAAACCCTAATTAGACATAACGCATGTGCAATGGTAATATCTTCTTTCACAAAATAGACGATTGACCGAAGAACTAGGGCTTTTGATGAATCATGCATTACCAATAACGATAGCTACCCATCATAATTTGTGTTTTCTCTTGGACTCCACCATTCCAACATCGCACCACAACAACGATTCAAGCCACGAATCAACAGTTTTGAGTTTTTTGGCTTCAATTTTGAAGGTACGTAGACATGATTTTAAAGTTCTGAACTTTTTTCTTTCCTATGCTACCACTTCCCCCCTTTCCTTTTTATTTCACTCTCCTTGTAATTACAAATAAATTGAGATAGAGAGTCGGTCTATCGATTAATCAACCATGGTGGATGATTTGGTGTAACTATCACCTGTTATAGTTTTTTGAATTTTTTTGTTCGAACAATGCATGCCAACTGTTCGTTGAATTGCTCAAACGAAACTTCCATCACAAAAAATCAACTGATGGTCTACTTTTTTGTCCAGATTGCCCAGAGAGTGAAATATTAGCCGTTGGGATGGCACCTTATGCTCATCTGGCGGTTTATAAAGTATGTTTTGGTCTAGATTGGCCAGAGAGTGACATCTTAACCGGGCTTGATGCTGCAGTAGCTGATGGAGCTGATGTGATATCAATTTCTATTGGAGAAGAAAACATGCCTTTTTTTCAAGACAGCATTGCAATAGCCTCATTTCAAGAAAAAAATGCCTTTTTTTCCCAATGTAATGTTCGGTAAACTGATGCAAATCACCAAGAGGATGAAGGGCCTTCAATGGTGCTTTGTTTATTACACTATGGTAGCGGAGATGACGGTGTTGTTGATAGCCCTAAACAATAGTCATCTTAAAAGAAATTATCAAAGAGAAAGGTACGTATCAGTTCTAGAGTTCTTATATAAAATTAGGTCAGCTGTACCCTTCTTATATAAAATTAATGAAATCGATTTTAAAAGCGAGTCATAATATTGATTTTGAAATCGAGCACCAGATTTCGGAATATAGCCCTGCCTGTTACCATTAAAATTTACCCCTGCTTCTGATTTTTTAGCTTCCTGGTCAGGCCGACTCATAGAACTATTCCCCACAAACCCTTTGACTTCCGAAACATCACCCCCATCCTTGTTCTTTCCCATAATCTTGTTACTTTTCCAACTTTGCCCCTGTTCAATCTTTGAATCATTAGACTTTCCTTTCATTGGCTCAATATTCCCATAATACCCCTGCCCATTTTTACCTCCTGTCTTCCCACCTCTATCAAAACTAAATTCCAAATTTTCCTGATTATTCCCATTATACCCTTGATAGCGAATTCCAGCAGAAGCCCCAGAATTTCCAATTTTCGGATAATTCCCTTTTTGCCCCTGCTTGCGGTTTCCAGCAAAAACCCCTGCACCTTCATTTTTCGAGAAATTCCCTTGATGCCCCTGACTCGAAAACTGTTTTTCCCCCACTGTAGCTTCTTTTGACAACAAATTTCCATTATTTCCTTTGGTTTTCTTCACCACATCAACAAACCCATCATTTTGTTCCTTAACTTCTTTAGTGCTGGCAAGAAGCACTTGCATAAGATCCATAGTAGCTCCTTCTTTTCCTTTCTCTATTTTACTTCTCTCCTCTTCTTCTTTCATCTGAATAGCAGTAACATCAATCGAGATTAGTGGAAATTGGTTTTTATTTTTTATAGTTGATACTTGAGAAAACCTTATATGTTTTTTTTTATTTTGTGAAAATTAATTCCAGGTGAAAACAGAAAATGGTATGTTGTGTTAGAAAATGACAATCATACCCTTGGTCACAGTAGTCTCATATCATTATTTCCATTCTCACCTTCACTCCAATGCCCATTATTAGAAGAAATCAATGAGCTCCTTGCCAGCTCACAAATTGATTCTGTTTTCCATCAGATCTATAGTCATATTGTAAAAATCATACCTTGAGCTATAGAACTCAAACGGACCCCAAACCA
Organism: Lactuca sativa; assembly: GCF_002870075.4. NCBI lineage: Eukaryota > Viridiplantae > Streptophyta > Magnoliopsida > Asterales > Asteraceae > Lactuca > Lactuca sativa. Next base: position 41,815,176 of record NC_056630.2, on the reverse strand, counting down.
GTTCCCAAAGTTCACAAATTGAGTTGGCTAACTTTCTTAAGCAGCCCAACTTCACTGGTAAGGACTTTATCTATGTGCAAGAATGGAATCTTTGCTGTTAGGTCTGATCCGGGTCTGTTCTGATATGTCATTTTGTTTTCATCATTTATAAGGCTTGGAAAAGGATCCAGAGTGATTCCAAGTTTCTATATGTTCCTGATATTATGAATTTAAGATCTGGAGCAGATGGGGTGTTATTTCCAATTATAAATTGGTTAGAATTGATCCAGACTCCAGATCAGTGGGCAGTCACCAGCTTTTACTAGTGTTGTGATTGTCCATAATGTGAATTTTATATCCGGAGCTTGGGAAATGCTTTTCATTCAATTCCAACTCTGAGACTTTCATTTGTATGTCCTTTACTTCTCTGAATTTTGGTATGGACGAATTCTACTTACAAGTTGGGTAGAATTGGCCAACCTCACTTGACTGTCTTGTTGGAGATAGAAGTGATACACCTTTTTGTAAAATTCATATTTAATTCATCCTTTGGAGTTAGAAGGAGTTCTTTATAATTCTGGAATCCTGAACAATCATAGTTTTCTATAAAATTTAGTTAAAGCTATGTTTCTGTTTTAGATTTTGGAGTAAATCCGTTTTGAACAGCAGGTCTGTTTTAGAGACCTTGCTGTGATTACTCTTTTCTCAACTCATAGCTTCATTACTTCTCCTTTCTAACCTTTAGTCCTTCTAAGATGGATTTTAAAAGTTTAAAATTTTTGCAAGTGTGCTATTGAAAATGAAGATAAACCCAATTGTGCTACTGAAAATGAAGAGCTTGTTCAGGTATCTCAATTTCCAGACATACCCTTTTGGGTTTTTCACTTTCCTGAAATACCCTTTTTGATCTTTTACAATTTCCAAAAATACCCTTCTTGGTGCCTAGGAGTTACAGTGTTACCAGTTGCAGTTGTAATATATATATATATATATATATATATATATATATATATATATATATATATATATATATATATATATATATATATATTACAGCTGATAATGATAAGAAAACAAGGTAAAGGTTGGAATATAGAATGAAATGGAATGGAATGAGTCATTCCATTCCATTTCTTCCCTCTCTATTTTCTCTCTCTCTTTTATTCTAATGATCAAAGTTCTTGTTTTTAATATCAGTTTCCCTGTTCTCTTTTATACTTGATGCACCTTTTATTTGCAGGCTTGGCCTGTGCGTACTCCAAGGCCTGTAACTTTCAAGCTTGTTGCTGATACCCCTCTTCTTACTGGACAGGTAAGTTTCAAATCTTTTTGTTGTGGATTTCTTATAGTTTCTTTTTGTTGTGGATTTCTTATAGTTTATTTAGCTTCTTAAATCAAAGAGTATAAAGCTTTCCTAATGTGTTCTAATAATTAAGAAAACGATGTTTTTTTGAAAAATGCTTCTCAATTTATCTTATTAGGAAGAATGGAGAACAGGCCTCAAATCATATGTTTTTTTTCCAGTAACTTCCACTTCCTTCATGGGTTTGTAACAATACTGATGGACTTTGCTATTTTGTTGTATGGTGTATTACCTTGGATATAATTTGTTTTTACAATTTTCTCTTTTTATTTAATTTAAATTTGGATATAAGTTTGTAACACATGGGATTTATGATTGCAGCAAACAATCTTTCTTTTCTTTCCAGACATGATTAAAGACATGTTTTTGGCTGTAGTTATTGGACCACCTGTTGTGGTTGCCATCATTTTGATAGTACAGGTATTATTCTATCTCTGAGAAATTTCATTTGCCATGTCATCAAAAGCTGCCAGATGGACTATTATCTTTCATGTTTGAGTTGGTTCTCAACTTGTAGAAGAATAACATAAAATATTTTGGCATCTAAGTGTAAAAAATAATATTTGAACTCATAAGTTCCTTAATAATACTTTATTGTGTTACATGTAATTTATTACTTACTCATAATATATAATTCAATCTGATTATTGATTATATATTATGAGTAAGGAGAGCATTCTAAACATTCTGGAAACTTTAAAAGAAGAGGGAAATAGGGTCTTGTTCAATGTTTTAGCTGTGTTTGCTCTAAGGGAGATCAACTTATCAAAAGTAAGTTATTGTTTCACCCTTTTATTTAATATTTTTGTGATTGAATGAAAGTCTTAATGAAAGTAATTGACAACCCTTTCTCTGTAAATGATGTTGTGATTGTGGGAGAGGTGTTGTGTTTTTCTCTGTTGCTAGGTAACCTTCTCAACAACAACATTCTACTTAAGCAGGTGAGTAATCAAGATTAAGGGAGACTTGTAATCATGTTTGACATTCCTTTCCAGTAAGAAACAGAGTTGTATGATTATTTGTTAGTTTTATAGAAATGTATAACCCATGTTAGCAATGTATTATTTTTGTTTAACATTTGAATGATTCTTTGTATGACATTACAATTTGTGTAATTTATTTTATTTTTTGAGTATGAAATTTTATTTTATATTATGCAATGGATTGTATTTTTTGTATATGGTATTTTATTTCTATTATGAGAAATTAAATGCAAATTTAATTTAAAAATTAATAAATATATAAATTTATTTTTTTAAACATTTAAATTTACGATACGCAAAAATGTGTGTCATCTTCATTTATGACATGGCCTTTCTTGACAGGGCTTTCTTGATACGCATTGCGTGTCATTAACACGCGCGTCGTAAGGTTACGACACGCGAATGCGTGTCATCTTCCTTTATGACAGGGCCTTCCTTGATACGCATTGCGTGTCGTAAATGCGCGTCGTAATTGCGCGTCGTAAATGAGCGTCGTAAATGCGCGTCGTCTATAGACGACGCGCAAAAGCGCGTCGTCTCTCTTTATGACAGGGCCTTCCTTGACACGCATTTGCGCGTCGTCTGAGCCTTTTACGACGCGCAATGAGCGTCGTAAAAGGCCTTTTTTCTAGTAGTGAATGAGTGCGGGTTGAATCCATGAAGTGATTCAATTGAGAGGAAATTACACTTCATTTCAAAATCTAAAAGCTTAGATTGAGTTTTTAATCAAATTTAGTCAAATATATATGAATGTTATGTTGGAATGGTTCAACATAAGGAAATTATGTATATGGAAATGATAATTGCGTTCTAAAAATTTGATTATGATTACAACATCCCTCTTCATAATTCGAATTATGAGAACATGGCAAATAGAAATATTATAGCAAAAGACTGATCAACTATCATGTCTTTATGTTAGAAATTATGAATCGTGTCTCATATTCTTCGGGTATAGGATTGATTGCATATGCTATAATATTCTCGAGTTCTAATTTTCCAAATGCCTAGGGCATTAAAAGGGAAAAAGGAATAGAACCGGATATGACTAAAGTTGTTCAACAACTGTTTAGAACAATCTAAGGTTCGTCAATGAATGGTCGCTTAAGGACAGTGGGAAAGTATAGTAATGGATGGACCATATTGACATTATTATGAATAGACACGAGTCTATAAATAATGAGTTGTCGTATGGAAAATATGGAATGTTTCCATATTGGGGGTTGAAGAATAGTAATGAAAGTTATAAACTTCTATGTGAGAAGGTGAAGGGTTTTGAGCATTCTAACACTCCTATGGTGTACATGCAACCCTAGAAACCTTGGATCTATGTTTGACTAAGATACATGAAAATTTGATTTTTCCAAGGTTCTTAACCTAACTAGCATGACATGGCACTACTAGAAAAATAGCCTTTTACGACGCTCATTATGTGTCGTAAAACGCTCAGATGACGCGCAAATGCGTGTCAAGGAAGGCCCTGTCATAACGAGAGACGTCACGCTTTTGTGCGTCATCTAGAGACGACGCGTATTTATGACACACAATGCGTATCATTAAAGTTGCTGTCAAGAAAGGCCATGTCATAAATGAAGATGACACACATTTTTGCATATCGTAATTTAAATTTTTTTAAAAAAAAATGATTTATAGATTTACTAATTTTCATATTAAATTTTCATTTCATGTCTCATAATAGAAAATAAAATACCATATACAAAAAATACAATCCATTGCACAAAAGTTAATTTCATAAAAATAATCATTTCAATAGTAGACAAATGTAATACATCAAATGTGAAAGAGATGAAAGTCGTCAACAAATAATAGTTGAACTAGTTCATTATTGGTCATATAGCTTAACTGCTATCTCCAATCCTTCTAGCAGACCCTAGAGATCATTATTGGCCATGCAGCAGGATCAACCTGCCAAATTAATACACCAAATTAATCAGAAGCTGAGATGCTACCAAAGTAATGAAAACAAATGTAGCAAGACAATCCAAAAACACATTATAAGCATAACAATCAGTCCATGGACTTACTGTGGATCAATAATTGCAGACACCAAAGTAATGAAAACAGATGTTTGTTGGCCACACAACACACATAACAAATGTAGCTGAAATGGCGCATCCAATGAACCAAAAAGAGGTAATGTGATCCAGACTTGTTTTCCTTGTCTGTAGCAAATGAAACAAAGATGCATTGATTTTGAACTTATTTGTTGACTTGACAGGGAAGTTTTTCATAAAGAAGACTATTAACAAGGAAACATCCAACTTAAACAATCTATCACATCACATCACATATTAGGAAATGTTCCATTCAAATTCTTTTCACTAAAGAGTATAGGCGAACCAAAAATAAAGATAAATTGAAGTGAGAGGTGGGCTTACAGAGTCGGACATACAACAATCCCAAACCCTGGTAGTATGGCCAAATAGCACAGGCCCAGTGAAAGGAGAAACAGTCACCTCTGTTGCATCATCAAACTCTTTTTTTCAAGTAAGAACTTCCCAGCACAAGCATTACACTGATAAGATATCAAAGGATTTAATATGAAGAGTCAAAAGGCTCATAAAGTTGGGATGAGAATTGACCTGTGATCATCCGAGATAGACACCAGTTTTGATCCATCCAAAGACCATGTAATATGGTATATAGAACCTTCATGCCCATCCAATCCAATCCACATACTGGGACAACTTTGTACTCAGCTCTCTTTGATTTTGATCCCATACTGGGACAACTTTGTACTCAGCTCTCTTCGATTTTGATCCCATAGGATTCGGAGTATCTACTACTTTCCACACAATTATCTGGCACGACAAATTTACAATCAGCTATCTCATCATGTTTAGAAACTAGTTTTACTCATGTATCAGGCAGGTAGGTATCTATTATCTAAGAGCCAACCAAACTGTTAATATATTTAACCAAACCTTATGTAGTTATGTGTATTTAATGATTTAATCCTTTGAGATATGGAAAACTGAAATGGTGAAAGATGCTTACATTTTTCAAGAACTGGCAGCACCAAATGTTGGCATCATTGAGTTAGTCCCTATAAGATTGTTTAGTATATATGTTATTATTTATAAAACCAATGGCAAAAAAGGAAAAGAGTATAATCTTTTTACCTTCATCTCCTCTGTTTATGAACAACAAGAGATCATCAACACACTTTCTGCATATTCCCTGCAACACCATTATGAACCGTCCGTTTCCTCCATTCCAAGAATCTCCGGTTCTAGAAAAATAGGGCGGATACCCGCTTAGGCTCACCCCTATGTCCCAGCCCATCCAAAGAAAGCCATTTGAAATGGTTTTGGTCCCTAAAGTTAACATCCGTTAGTCCAAAAAACAAATATAATGATTAAACGGTAATGGACTTGTACGAATATACAAGAACTTGACTCACAGTCATGAACATGTATCTCTTCTGATGCAAACCAGATACAATGAAAATTGTAGAGGAACTTTATATATGTATGTATAGCAATTATTGAAAAGAGCAACAGCAGGATATAATCGATCAAAATGATAGCATGGAATCTCTCAGTTTATATATTATGTTGCACGTGCAACACTTATGAGATCTGTCATCTCAATATTCCTCACACATATAAGAACAACCTCAAGATCAACATCCCCAGTGCAGAGAAGGTGCCATATATCAGGAACACTGTGTTCCACAATCTGATGTTAAATGCTAACAAAAGAAGTTACCATGTTGATCAACTTCTTTCAGCTTCTCCTTAATCTGTTTTGACAACTGAAAAAACTCAGGAGGTCTCTGCACATTCAACAAATCAGAATATTAGAAAGATAAACTGATATGAACATGTATCTTATAAGGTAAAATTAGGTAAGTTCAATCCACCTGTGTAACTTCTGATACAGAGACCTTCGGTTCCCACTTGTATTAACATATTGTAATAAAATGAAAGACATCATGAAAAACTTACTGACTTTTTTAACACTCTCATTTAAAATTCAACAAATCAGAATATCATTTGGTTTTGGTGGACGAAGAGAAAAGGGTAATGATTGTTACTTCCCTAAAAGGCACCAATTCAAATGCAAAACAAATCAGTAATCAAATGGAAGAAATCATGAATGATTAACTCAAACATGAAAACTCATCTTCTTACTAATAGAATTTCTTTCAAAAAAGTTTACAATTTGATCGATGGAGTTGTTCTGATATAGAGAAAACAAACCTTATCATATCAAAATCTCATTTCCTTACATAATACATACATAATGGAACAACGACTTAATAACCTTTGACAAAAAAAATAAATAATAGTGACACCCAATGGAAAACAGAAAAATACTAGAAGACCAAAATACACATAATAGAAATAAAGTAACTAAAAAAATCCGAAAACATGACACCCAATGGAAAAAATAAAGAAAAAAACACCAAACGAAAAGATCAACAAAATAATACAAAACAATCTGTAGTCTCCTTCCTTTTTAAGTTGCAATGGAACTGGTGCATTTACTTAAACCCAGAAAAAAAACACCAACAAATCCATTTAGGCCAAACATAAAATGATTCAAAATAATCAAAATCCATCTAACTTTTTGTGTAAGATCCAACAAATCTATTGCATAAGCCAATCACAAAATTATTAAATAAATTCACTCCTCAATTACTAACATCCAATGAGTCCAATTTAAGAATTATTAAATAAATTTATCATGAAAATTTCCTTTCTTTAAACTAATTGTTTTAAATTTACCTAGAATAATATGAGGCACCGAATAAGTGACGAAAACCAACACATTTTCAAAATAACTCATATAGAAATGACTTACTTCTTTATATGAAAATGGACATGATCCTGAATAAAAACTACCCCAAGTTGTTCCTCTAAAAGCAGAAAGCACACTTCTTTATGCACAAATCACATGGATACAAAAAGGCAGAATATAATATTTAAAAACAAGAGTAAAATACACTTATGGTCCTTGATTGAGATGAACATCAAGCAACTGACCATCAATCACTTCAATATCGTGGTATGTCACTTTCACACCAAGGATGTGCTTGTAGAACGATCTTGTGAAATGAACATCAAGCAACTGACCATCAAACAGTGCCTTCCCAACCTACAACACAACAAGAAGTTATGATTTTTCTAATTTTTGCGCTTATCTAGGAGCAGTTAGGTGCGTCATAAAAAGTGAATTAGATATCGGTTGTTTTTTAGCCAAAGAAATGTAAACAAGAGTCAAAGATCTCGTAAATATGAATCCATCGATATAGAGAACATCGAGAACAAAGATCGTATGAAGAAGTCATGAATTTTGTAAGAACTCTAAGAGTCTAAACTGGTCAAAAATATGAATTTAAATTAGTGTGGGAATTACCTATTGAGGTTTAAGGGAAAGTTGTAGTACTCAGAAATACCTACGCGTGGATATAAAGAATGTCGGAAACGGATCTCGTATGCGAAATTATGGTTTTTTGATGTATGCAAAAAATACATGCGAGGATGATGATGTGGCACCACCCGGAGGACACCATGTGGCAGGATGGAGGCCAACTATCGAGAGTGACATGGAACCATTATTGTGCGGCACGTGGCAGCTACAAACCTACGTCTTCCAAGCTAATGTGGCTCCAGCCAACGACAAACACGTTGGGCGTGGCGCGCCCATGGCAAAAATGCGACGCACCTTCAGTACTATGAATAGGTGACTGATCTTTCTCATTTTCTCAAATTTCCAATCCTCCTTCTCTCAAAATCTTTCCCTCTTTTGTTCGACTTTTTCCCTAGTTTTAGGAATGTTATGGCAGGGCTCTGAGGCATCTAGGAGCCGGACAAAAAAGAGCTTTTGGGTCAAGATTTTTCCCACAACTTTTTTGTAAGTTAAGTTGCACTTACTACATTTTAAGTGTAACTTAGCTTTATATTCATAGTCGTTATTATGATACTAAAAATAAGATTTATCGGGGATTCCAGTAATAATATAGATTAATCTACTTACGGGAATGATGTCTAGGCCAAATTTAGTGAAGTGTCTAAAGTGGATTTTCTAAACAGTATAACGTGTATACCAAATGGATCCTATCTTCGATATGATATTACCTGGTCATTCCTTATTTGACAAAACTTGAAGTGTTCATTGGGATTAATGAAAGATCTAGCTTTCATTACCAGATTGCCATAAAGATTAATAAGTTATAGTATTATATGTCAATACTTGTTAGGTGCATTGCTTGCCAGTTGGATCGCCCAGATAGTTGTAAATCTTTTGAGTAATTGTCCATGTGAGCTTTCTCACTATACTGTAAGTTTTAGTATTTAACCTCTATATGTTAGGATGTAAGTGCACTATAGTATGCTATTAGGAAAATAGACTAGTTTAGTTAATTGCCACTTCGATTGTTTGTATGTCTGTTTGATATATATATATATATATATATATATATATATATATATATATATATATATATATATATATATATATATATAGTAGTTTATAACCCGTGGGAACCACGGATATAAAATTAATCAAACTTTTATAGTAAAAACTAAAAATTATTAATAAGTTATTTTAAATAAATTATTAATTTAAGAGATATTTTTTATTAGTTATGTGAAACTATAATCATTGATTCAAATAAATATATAAAACTAATTTTTAATATATATTAGATATTTTTTTATTTGTGAATTAATGAAAACAATAATTTAAAATTTAAAATTTAAAATAGAATCACATTAATGAGGAGGTCTAAGACATTTAAAATGGAAAATTAATAGATTGACAAGTGGCAACACATTAATTAAAATGTCTAATATGATGACACATGGCAAAATAGTTACTCTTTTATTAGTATATATATATATATATATGTGTGTGTGTGTGTGTGTGTGTGTGTGTGTTTATATGTTATGTGTGGAGTTAAGGATGGACCAGCTTCGAGCTAAAGGCCAATAGACTCGAGCGGGCTAACATTACGTTGAAACCTAAAGCGACAAACCAGTTTTATGTTGAAGGCCATTATATGTATGCATTTTATATGTATTGAGGTATATAATATTTTGTGGAAGTCACTAACCTTCATGCTGACCCAATTGATTACAAATGTTTTTAGGTACTTCTTCAGATCATGAGAAGAGCTAGGCTTGACTTTATACATGCGCATTGAGATCTTTTTTTCCGCATAATTTAATTATATTATGAAATACTGTCGAATAAAAATGAAAACTTTTATCATGGAGATCGATATCACACACACACACACACATATATATATATATATATATATATATATATATATATATATATATATATATGGGCATTATTGACTTTTTACAAAATTCATTTATTGTTTGATTTTTGTAATTTTGAAAAAATCCTAAAAGTACGCCTATGAAAATAATTTTGTTTTTCTAAAAGAAATTTTGAAATAAAAAAAACATATTAGAAAAAAATCAAATTTTTTGAAAATAAAATTCGAACTTTAAAAATAAATAACATCATTGATTTTTTATTTTTTAAAAAAATCCATTATAAAATTAACATGATCTTCATATATATATATATATAGGTATAGGTTCAATCGAAAACAAAAAACCCTAAAAATCATTAAAATGCATAAATATTAACATGATCTTCATATATATATATATATATATATATATATATATATATATATATATATATATATATATATATATATATATATATATATATATATACTGTAATACCCCTCACATGGGCCCATTTGAGTTACTCTCTAATAAACTCTTTCAAAGTTTTAGTTTGCGGAGAAATGATTTCCAAAGTTTAGTCTAAAATTTTTACAGATTTCAAACTCGGATAAAGGTCCCAATTAAAAATTCTCAAAACATTTAGTGGTTCAATGCAAAAATCATGCGACAATGCTACAACATATATCAAAACAAAGGTTTAAGAATATAATACTCTCACACCCCGAAACCGAAGGCGGAAACGTTCCGGGGTGGAGGACGTCATGAAGTATCGCAACCAATGTACATAGTAAGCATAGTAAACACAAAACATTACATTACATAGGAAATTTACATTTGTTTGAAAGTAAAGTGTTACAACTGTTATACATATAAGTATCATATGAACAAAAGCTAAGATGGGTCTTCTATACGCTCCGACTTCCATAAGATCGCGGGGTACCAGTCTAATGTAGACCTGAGAACACAAGCAGTTTAAAAATCAGCATAACGTTGGTGAGTTCATAAGCGGTTTGTTTTTATGAAAATGAACGAGTTTCCTTTGGTTTTCTATAAAAGTTATGAATCCAAGAAAATCCCATATTTTCTTAAAAGTAAAGTATAGTTATCCATTAGTTACACGGTCTAGTTAAGAACAGTTAAGTTATCCCAGGAAAAACCCTTATTTTCCTAAAAGTTTATGTTTGGTTATCGAATCCAAATGTAATGTACAAGTATCTACCATACTTAAAATGTTTGTGTAAAGTTTTCTGAAAGTCTTGTTATCCTTAAAAGTACATTAGTTTTAACACGTATACAAAACTAATAAATAAATAGAAAAGTTTTCATAATCTTGATTGCGAGTTCCATAACCATACTACAGACTAGATAAGGCTCGGAACGGGGCCAATATCCTTTTATGACTTTTGTCACCCTTGAACCTTTCGGTTCGGCTGTAGCTAGCAGCCAGGTGCGGGGTAGTTAATCCTGTATAGATCTATACACTCAAGTCACGCTCTCCCTCTAAGAGATTCTGGTTACAGGGATAGTCCTTCACTCTCGAATCTAGAGGGAGTTTTATCAAGGACGTTACTCCAATATTAAGATTTATGAAATTGAAATAATAAAACAGAACATTCTAATCTATTAGTCCTTCACTCTCGTAACTAGGGGGAGTGTACCAAGGACATATCAAAAGTTCTAAGACTAATGTTATTGGTCCTTTACTCTCGTATCTAGGGGGAGTATTATCAAGGACATAACTCAAATCTTAGGTTTAAAGAAATCAAATATAATATTAATATAGAACTTTCTAATTTATTAGTCCTTTACTCTCATATTCAGGGGAGTGTTATCACGGACGGATCTAAAGTGCTGAAGTCTTTCACTCTCGTATCTAAGGGTAGTGTGTTCAAGGATGTATCAAAATTCTAAGGTTAATTCTTTTAACATAAATAACATGAAAATCATTTGTGAAGTATAAAATATAACATTTTATAAATATTTTCACAAACAGTATGGTAATTAATTCTGCAAGTTAATCGGTTGTCCGATTCAATTTACATACGAATTCATAGTTTAAACACGAAATTGATGGTCCTAGGACTGTTCTAGGGTCGTAAACACATGTTGATGGTCCTAATTCATAGTTTAAACACGAAATTGAAAGCCAAAGAGGTTATACTATGAGCTAGGATAGTTACCTTAACGATTTGAGGCTTGAATTTGATGATTTTGGACCAAGAATTGAGTTTGTAGAGAGAGAGTAGTGAGAGAGGGTGGAAAGATTCAAAATGAGGTCATTTGAACTTTATATATAGTTCAATTTTGGGACACGGTGGAATTCTACCCGATACTGACGTTAGACAAGGCTTTTGGTCGCACCCGATTAAGTTGCCGTAACCCGATATGGTCGAATCTAAAAATCTTCCAATTATTAAATTGGGACGTTATCATGAGTTTCTAATGTGCTTGGACACCGATTAAGTCATAATAGAAGTCTAAAAATTAATGACTTAATTTAATAACGAAACGGAAACAATTCGAAAACGACAAATTTTATTGACGGAACGGGTTACAATGACGGAACAAACTTTGGGTTGTCACATTATCCCCCCGTTAAAGGGAATTTCGTCCCGAAATTCAAGAATTAAGATACAAGGAATGGATTTGGAAAGAGATATAGATACTTCTGTTTCATCGGATCATCGCGCTCCCAAGTGAACTCGGGTTCTTGCTTGGAATTCCAGCGAACCTTCATTATCGGGACGCGGCTTTGTTTCGTATGTTTAATCTCTCGATCTCTGATTTCAATTGGGTCTCCCATGAGGTTCAAGCTTTCTTTGATTTCGGTCACATCGAAGGGATTACTAGGGTTCCATTGGATAGGCACTACTTAATAATAGAGGCGTGGAAGACGGGGTGAATGTTGCTAAGTTCTGAAGGTAGTCGGAGTTTGTAGGCTATGGAATCGATCCTAACGAGGATCTTGGAAGGTCCTATGCACCTCAGGTTAAGTTTTCCGTGTCTTCCAAAGCATATCATGCGCTTCTAGGGCGAGACCTTTAATAGGACAAGGTCTCCAACAGAAGAGTACACCTTTCTGTGTCGGAGTGGTTAGGGGTTTGGTAATCTTGGAAAAGTTTTGGGTGAATCTATGATAATAGTCGACGAGACCCAAGAATTTACAGAATTCTGTGAGTGTCTTCAGTGCCGACTAATTCTCTATCGCCTGGGTCTTGGACGGGTCCACGTGTATGCCTTCCTAGCTTACCACGTGACCAGGGTTTGCCTACGAGGGTAGCTCCAGGAATTGACTTGACGTTCGGGAGGAATTCCTGGAAGCTTTTCAGGAAAAGTACAGACTTCGGGGATGCTCTCGAGGTCTTTAACTTCCTGTTTCTCGTTTACCACATGGGCTAGGAATTTATGGCACTCCCTTCGGGAAATCCTTTTGAGCTTTGATGTATGAAATGATGCAAAGGATGAAACTAAGTTTATCTCTGTAGATTATAAGAGTTTGACCAGGGGGAAGGTTGAGATGGATAGATTTTTCGGAACAAAGGATATCAGCATGATTGAGATTCAATCAATCCATGCCAATGATAACATCAAAGCTTTTATTGAAAACCGGCATAAGATTAACAGGAAAAGAATGATCGCCGAGGGTATGGGTACAACCTTTGAATATATCGCTAGCGTCCTCTTTCTCGTTGTTAGTCATCTCGACGGTAGACATTTCGGTTACTAATAGAGGACTAAGATTAAGATGATGTTTGATTGAATAGATAACAGATTCTCTTTCAACAATATAATCGAAAAGGATTGGAAGTATAAGGGCTGTCGAGGAGAAATATACCTGTGGCAACGGTGGGATCGGCAGCTGCCTCATCTTGTCCCATAGCCAAGACTCTCCCAGTGTTTCCAGTTGTTACTGTCTTTGGGCAGTTTCGCTTGAAATGCACGACTTCACCGCAACCGTAGCAGGCTTGACCGATACCCGCTCCAGAAGCTTGATTGGTTGATTGGGTTGGTGTCTTGCAGTTTTTCGTTGTGTGACCCTTTTTGCCACAGTTGTTACAAAACACCTCTCGACATGGGCTGGAAGTGAGGTGATGATAGTTTCACTTGTTACACAGAGGGAGGGTACCAGCATACCTACTGGTAGGAGTTTGAGTTGTGGATCCGACGGCAGAGACAGCAACAGGGGCAGTAGCAACGCGAATTGCCACTATTTGCTGCTTCTTTGAGGACTCTTGAGAAAGCTGACTCTTCTTCTTTTTCCAATATTTTCTTTTCTCACCACTCCTCTCTGTCAGCTCAGGAGTGGTGGCTGCTTCCTCTAGGTCATCGCTATGGTCGATCAGGGTTTGCGCTAGGCATTTGGCGTTGTCATAGGTGTCTGGATTTGTAGCCAAGACATTTCCCTTGGTTTGCTGGGTCAACCCCCAGATGAACCTCTCAATCTTTTTACTCTCCGGGGTAACCATTCCCGGACAAAGCAGCGCCAAGTCATCAAATCTTGAAGTGTATGCGGCGATATCGGAACCCTTCATCTTTAGGTTCCAGAGTTCGTGTTCTAGCTTCTGCATTTCGCCCCGAGGGCAGTACTCTGCAAGCAGAAGTTCCTTCATGGCCTCCCAACCCATGTCATTGGCTACAGGTAGGGTTAGGGATTTGACTCGGCCGTTCCACCAAGTCAGGGCTTTATCGGTGAACGTGTAGGCAGCGAACTTCACCTTATCCAATTCAGAGCAGGCACTGATTTAAAAATAGATTCGATTTTCTCGAACCATCGGGTTAGGGCAATGACACCTCTAGTGCCATCAAAAGATGTGGGTTTCGCGCTCATAAATTCCTTATAGGAACACTCCTTCCGGTGTCCCTAGCCACCGTCCTGGTTTTGAGATTGGGTACCACCTCCTGGACCACCAGGGCCACTGGGGTTCACTTGAGACATGGCGGCTGCCACTGCGGCAGCAACAGCTGCCTAGAACAAGACATGATCAAATTGGGGAGGAGGTGGTCGCGGAGGGTTGTTGTTCTTTGAGCTGGGTCTCTTTCTTGGAGGCATCTTGATCTAAAAAGATCAGGAAAGAGAGGATGGTAAGTCTTTTGAACTGAATCAAGAGATGATACAAGCGATATCTCATTATGACAGATATAGTATTCTATTAAGCGATAAAGTAGGAAAGAGTTATCAAAGCAGATAAACTATCGCTAAAGGAATGATTGAGGAGCAGCGCTGGAATGAGGATTTCTATAACGAAGTTGGCTCTAGAAATACTCCCATAGTATTTCATGTTTTGCTGCAACGACGGCTCGTTGTTTGGGTATTGGGTAAGTTTTAGGCATGTTGGGCACCACAGTCACTCCCAAGCACATGTTGGACGTGTCTCGAATGAATATAGTTGATCAGGCTATATTGACCCTAGACACGACTACATAACTGCCCAGGTTTAACCGCAATGTACAATGTGACAACCCTCAATATTCGGTCAAGTCAATGTCAACTTAAGTCAACAAGTCAAACGGGTCAACTCAAGTTGCCCAGAGGTACTAGAGTTTACGTTATGTAATTTCTAAACAACTCTCTATTCTAATGAGAGATCATAAATCGAAAAGTGTGTACATCTAGATCTCCTTAACCTAAAATGGTGGTACGTGGAGAGCCAAACCGATAAAACAATGTTACATACTCATCGGGAGTATGCAAGATCCTTAAACAAGACTTAACGGGGTTTACGGACCTTGCAGTGCGTAGCCGGACACTCAAAAAGGTCACCAATGAAACCTCTCTCAATCGTTTTCACTCCATCTCTTCGTATCAGAAATCTCTCCCAAATCTCTCCAAGAATGTGAAATCTCTCCCAAATCTCTCTTTGTATGAGAAATCTCTCCAAGAATGTCAAATCTCTCCCAAATCTCTCTAAGTATGTGAAATCTCTCCCAAATCTCTCTTTGTATGAGAAATCTCTCCAAGAATGTCAAATCTCTCCCAAATCTCTCTAAGTATGTGAAATCTCTCCCAAATCTCTCTTTGTATGAGAAATCTCACCAAGAATGTGAAATCTCTCCCAAATCTCTCTTTGTATGAGAAATCTCTCCAAGAATGTCAAATCTCTCCCAAATCTCTGTAAGTATGTGAAATCTCTCCCAAATCTCTCTTTGTATGAGAAATCTCTCCAAGAATGTCAAATCTCTCTAAGTATGTGAAATCTCTCCCAAATCTCTCTCTGAATGAGAAATCTCTCCAAGAATGTCAAATCTCTCCCAAAACTCTCTAAGAATGTGAAATCTCTTCCAAATATCTCTTTGTATGTGAAATCTCCCCAAGTATGTCAAATCTCTCCCAAATCTCTCTGAGTATGTGGAATCTCTCTCAAATCTCTCTCGAAATCTCTCCCAACTTTCTATAATCACTCAGGGCATCCCGACCCTTGAATTTGGCGAAAACAGCCCAAAAACGGAAGTCCACGCGAAAAACGGACCTTAGGAACCGAAACCCCTCTTAGGAACCGAACCCTCCTGATGAAGAAGGCTGCTGAACCGAACCGAAGGTACTGTTCATTAACCGAACCCGAAGGTACTGTTCACACTAACCGAACCTCGCTTAAAAAGGAAGAACCGAACCGAAGCTACTGTTCACTACAGTTCCTTCGGTTCTGACTACTCTTCGGACCGAGCCCTCGCTTTGCTTCTCGCTTCCGGCTCAGCCTCTCGCTTCCGAATCAGCACCATTCCTGACCGAACCTCGGCCTAGGACCGAGAGGTCTCGCTGAGAATCCCTTTTTCTCCCGGTTTTCAATAAAATTCGCGTTTTAAGCCCGTTTTTAATTGTTTTAACATAGGATTTTCACCCAAAACTTTATTTTAAAATATAAGACCCCTAAATTAATGATTTAATCATATTTTAAGGATAAAACCTTATCCAAAAGAGAGTAGGTAAAGTACAAAGGTAGAGTGTTGACTTTACCTTATTTTATGACACAAGCAACCCATACCCACTCCATGATTAACCCACACTCCTCCCCACCATACCTTGTCACTTCCTTGTACTTTTTACCCCTCTCACAAGCCATCCCCACGTTCTAGGGCTGGTCACTCCACCTCTCTCCTCATTTTCTTCCAATCACTCTCATTCCACCAAAGATTCAACTCCAATTTTCTCTCCAACTTTTCTCTCTAATTCAAGATCCCAAGGCTGATCATCAAGTGTTCTTCCACTCTTGGTAAGTGTAATTCATCCTCCTTGTGATTTTTACACTTCATTCTACTCAAATCATTGATAGTTTATACAAACTCCATAACTATGATGCTAGATTCTCAAAAATCTTCAAGGCATCTCCAAGTGTTCTTGAGTTAAACATCTCCATTCTTCAACAATCATCTACTGAAAACACTTAAGGTGAGTTCATACCCCTACATTTTTATGATTTCTTAAGTTTTTAGGGGGGGAATACAAGTTAAATCACCAAGAACATAACTAAATTTTTCTAACATCTTTCATCAGAAAAGTTGGACTCCATTCACGGACTGTTTTGGACAACTTAAACATTTTTGTTTGAAAAACTGTTTTAGGTGTAAGTAGTTCCAGTTATTAGCTTTAAAATGACTACTTGCACATCTCCATACGATTTTTCTACAATTTATGGTGATTTTTACAAAACTGCCTATCATTTCAAGCACCAATCCGGACCAGTCTGTGATTATGGACTTTTTCACCCAAGTTGGAGGTCATTAAAAATCATGATAAAAATTATGAGTAAACTAGACACATTTTGGGAACTCTCAGAATTTACGGATTTAGTTTTCGACTTCATATGATTTTTCTATGGCTTTTCTAAAACAGTGCAGGAAGGTCTAATTTAGTTAACATCATATAATTTTCATAACACTTTGTATTATGTTGAGCAAAGTGTATAATAATAAATTCTAAGTATTGAATGTGTTTCTTTGTAAATTTTATCATCATAAACTGAAAATAAGTCATTCATGATAAGATTATTCATTCATTTAGAACACGTATATAAACTATAATAAGCATAGTTTAATGGATTTCATAATTCTAACGCTTTTTCATAAAAGAGTTCTTATATATTACAAACATTTTGGATAAAACTATAATAGGTATAGTTTATGATACATCACATAACACACACGTACAAAAAGGGTACATTCATACAGAAAGGTTTTACACTCCCGCACACAACTTGTAAACTTGTTAACCTAAATTGTGAGACAATCTCTTTCCGTACGTCCGAGTGCGGGATATAAATTCCTGTTAGTTATAATCAGAGTCTCCTGGAGGGAGAACGTGATAGTTGTGTATAGATCTATATTGGGTTTGACACCCCACACCTTGCTGCTAGCTACAGTGGGACCTGCAGGTCTATGGGTGACAAATGTCATTTCAGTTTTACGACGCCTGAGAAACGTCGTGGCAGGTTCATTTAGTCATAGTATGATTATAGCGACTCACATAAGGATATAACAATACATAAAGTTTACGGGATTTTTATAAAACTTAAATGGGTTTTATGTCGATTTTAAAATCACTTTATATCTCAATAAGTACAGGTATTACTGTACACTTTCGGTTTTGGTATTTATGACTACACATCATTTGAAACCACATTTATAACTTTAAGTATGGACAATACTTGTTATTTTCTCGGTCCTAAGATTTAGGACTACATATACATAAAGTATTAACAAACATAAGAATTTACGGGAATTTCATTTAATTCAAGCGCGTTTATGTCAATTCAAACACATATCATTTTCTATTAGTAAGAGAGGTTACTTATACATTTTGGTCGTCGGTTGTAAGACTACATTACATAAATTTTATAAAGAAAATATCGGATTTTCTGGATACATATTCTATCGCTTTTACAAGGAAAACGGTTTACTTCTCCAACAAAATCTCTTATGAACTCACCAACCTTTGTGTTGACACTTTTTCAAAACTACTTGTATTCTCAGGAATTCAGTGAAAACAGGAAATCAACAACGTTTTGAGGATGGGACGATAAATCGTCAAACAGTTCATTTTGTTTCATAATGTAATTGATTCGAATCATGTAAACATATACTTTGGTGTAACTTTTTCGATTATATTTATGATGGTTGTATTTACTTTGAACACTATTATACTCGTTGTTGTGATACTCCACATGAAGTCTTCCACCCTCGGACGTTTCCGCCATCCTTGGTTTGGGGGTGTGACATACAACACCCATTTACTTATGTTTTGTTCTACTTATAATTATGGAATCCGGCGGTTAGGTATACTTGTATACTTTTGAAAATACATATATTTTAAAGTATACTTTTAGTTTAGAGCACTTAGGCCCCTTAGTGTTTATAGTCTTATACCATGTAAGGTTTGGTATACTAGTTCACTATAAACAAGGGCTCTGATACCAATCTGTCACACCCCGAAACCGAAGGCGGAAACGTTCCGGGGCGAAGGACGTCATGAAGTATCGCAACCATTGTACATAGTAAGCAATAGTGAACACAAAACATTAGATTACATAGGAAATTTACATTTGTTTGAAAGTACAGTGTTACAAGTTTTATACATATAAGTATCATATGAACAAAAGCTACGACGGGACTTCTATACGCTCCAACTTCCATAAGATCGTGGGGTTCCTGTCTAATGTAGACCTAAGAATACAAGCAGTTTAAAAATCAACATAAAGCTAGTAAGTTCATAAGCGGTTTGTTTTTCTGAAAATGAACGAGTTTCCTTTGGTTTTTTGTAAAAGTTATGAATCCAAGAAAATCCCATATTTTCTTAAAAGTAAAGTTTAGTTATCCATTAGTTACACGGTCTAGTTAAAAACAGTTAAGTTACCCAGGAAAAACCCTTATTTTCCTAAAAGTTTATGTTTGGTTATCGAATCCAAATGTAATGTACAAGTATCTACCATACTTAAAATGTTTGTGTAAAGTTTTCTGAAAGTCTTGTTATCCTTAAAAGTACATTAGTTTTAACACGTATACAAAACTAATAAATAAATAGAAAAGTTTTCATAATCTTGATTGCGAGTTCCATAACCATACTACAGACTAGATAAGGCTCGGAACGGGGCCAATATCCTTTTATGACTTTTGTCACCCTTGAACCTTTCGGTTCGGCTGTAGCTAACAGCCAGGTGCGGGGTAGTCAATCCCATATAAATCTATACACTCAAGTCACGCTCTCCCTCCAGGAGATTCTGGTTACAGGGATAGTCCTTCACTCACGAATCTAGGGGGATTATTATCAAGGACGTTACTCCAATCTTAAGATTTATGAAATTAAAATAATAAAACAGAACATTCTAATCTATTAGTCCTTCACTCTCGTAACTAGGGGGAGTGTACTAAGGACATATCAAAAGTTCTAAGAGTAATGTTATTGGTCCTTTACTCTCGTATCTAGGGGGAGTATTATCAAGGACATAACTCAAATCTTAGGTTTAAAGA
Organism: Lactuca sativa; assembly: GCF_002870075.4. Lineage (NCBI taxonomy): Eukaryota > Viridiplantae > Streptophyta > Magnoliopsida > Asterales > Asteraceae > Lactuca > Lactuca sativa. The sequence continues at coordinate 41,795,152 of NC_056630.2, read as the reverse complement.
AATCAAATATAATATTAATATAGAACTTTCTAATTTATTAGTCCTTCACTCTCGTATTCAGGGGAGTGTTATCACGGACGGATCTAAAGTGCTGAAGTCTTTCACTCTCATATCTAAGGGTAGTGTGTTCAAGGATGTATCAAAATTCTAAGGTTAATTCTTTTAACATAAATAACATGAAAATCATTTGTGAAGTATAAAATATAACATTTTATAAATATTTTCACAAACAGTATGGTAATTAATTCTGTAAGTTAAATGGTTGTCCGATTCAATTTACATACGAAAATACGAACATAACACATGAAATACTAAGTTTTGAGTACAATAATTTCTTGTACTTTTGCTTGTATTTCCCCCCTGAAAACAGTAAAAAACATTGAAAATGGGTAGGGGTATGAACTCACCAGTCGAGGAACGTGTCGGCTAGGATGCTAAGTGTCAGATCGGAGCTTGATAACGTGTGAGGTTCCTATGTAATATGAAATGATACACAATTGTATCTAATTAGACTTTGAACCACTAATTAGATGTGATCATACACTCCAAGATGCAAAAACACTTCAAATCAAGTGTTTGGAGTGATCCGGGTGACATCTACGGACGTATAGGGCATAGATATGGAGTTTGCTCTTCAAGAGTAAACTCCTAAGGGAGTTTTCGGCCCTAAGACCATGTCCCCATGAGTTTACGGCCGTAAACTCATGGTTGATGGGTTCTTGGTTGCTAAATGGCCTTATAACACTTGGGGAAATTAGCTAGGATCAAATCTAGGGTATATGGAAGGATTAAACTACCAAAGGAACCATTTAATGGAGTTTATGGCCATGAACTAGGAGTTTACGGCCGTAAGCTCCTAAGTACCCTTTCTTTATATGATTTGGTTGTCCTAGATCAATCACATGTGATTCTAAGTCATTATACAAGCCTTGGGATGAATTTAGGGCATCATTTGACTAAGATATAGGAGTTACGGCCCAGGAACCTATCCTTGGGGGTTTTACGGCCGTGAACTCCTAAGGGAGGGGTTTTTATCAAGTTTAAGGCCCCTAACTTGATTTCGGTTGCTTCTAAACTTTATTCCTAGGCTTAGGAGGTGTTTAAGGGGCTTCTTAACACCTTAAAAGGAGTTTACTGCCCATGAAAGGGTGTTTACTGTCCAAGCATGTGCTTGGGCCGTAAACTCATATTTATCCCCTAAATGATGAGTTTATGGTGTTCCAAGTCTATTCCAATAAGTCCTTAAGTCATTTCCAAGCTCCAAGAGTGATTTGGGAGGGTTTTTGGGCTCCAAAATCCATTTTATGTGTGTTTACGGCCTAGGACTGTTCTAGGGCCGTAAACACATGTTGATGGTCCTAATTCATAGTTTAAACATGAAATTGAAACCCAAAGAGGTTATACTATGAGCTAGGATAGTTACCTTAACGATTTGAGGCTTGAGTTTGATGATTTTGGACCAAGAATTGAGTTTGTAGAGAGAGAGTAGTGAGAGAGGGTGGAAAGCTTCAAAATGAGGTCATTTGAACTTTATATATAGTTCAAGTTTGGGACACTATGGAATTCTACCCGATACTGACGTTAGACAAGGCTTTTGTTCTCACCCGATTAAGTTGTCGTAACCCGATATGGTCAAATCTAAAAATCTTCCAATTATTAAATTGGGATGTTATCATGAGTTTCTAATGTGTTTGGACACCCATTAAGTCATAATAGAAGTCTCAAAATTAATGACTTAATTTAATAACGAAAGGGAAACAATTCGAAGAAGACAAATTTTATTGACGGAACGTGTACAATGACGGAACAAACTTCGGGTTGTCACAAATACAAACCAAGGTCTACTAAATATCTAAAGCTTATGAATCTCCTAAACTCCAACATCTGCTAACATGGAACAATTTATCAACAATTAGGTTAGGCTATGGGGAGCCTATTGAGTACGACTCGGGGTTAGACATTATGGACGGTGTATGAGTGAATATTTTGGTTCATACACCAATGTATAAACCCGTACCATCTCAAATCAACAAAATCAACACCAAAAGTTAGCTTGGGGGTAAAATATATAACAATCAAAGTACATTGTCATTTTAGATAAATCCCATAAAAACTTCACAAGTGGATTAGTAATATGAGGTAGATGTACCTCAAGTAGAATCTTCTCAATAATCGAAATCCAAAACAAGATCAGATGGATCCAAATAATACTGATATGAGTTGCAAAATACTCGAGAACAATAGTCCGATCAACAAACAAGTGTACAAATATATATATATATATATATATATATATATATATATATATATATTCAAGAAGAAACAATCCAAATGGATAATGCAATGCATGCAACTATCCTGACCCATGTCAATCCCAAAGTCCAACTCACAACAATCGTTAGATGCGAAGAACTCATGACAAAAAAGACAACTTTTTACTCGCATCTGACAAGAAAATATTGATGACCGGGTGTGACGAACGCACGACAGACGAAATTGTCAAGTCGCCCTTACACCCACAACCAAGGCACTAGGGCTATCCAACATAGGCCACACAAGGGGTAACGACCCTTTACTCGTGCACGTGATGAGTATCTAGAAATCAACTCTCAAACAAACAACAAGCAACAAGCAACAACAACTATCCATTTGGGTACCCAGGACTACAAAGTCACACCCATCCTAACATGATATGCATGTATGCAACAAGTAGGATGCCAAAAATATATTTTCTCAAAATAAGTATTTTAGCTTTATATCAATTCAAAACATTTCTGAAAAATATAATTTCATGAATGCACAAATAATCCCCATACATGCAACTAGCAATCATATATATATATATATATATATATATATATATATATGTGTGTGTGTGTGTGTTAAACAGTTTCCAAAACACAAAATCAACAATAAGGGATGTGTACTCCTGGTATTTCACAATAAAACCAAAAGGGCAATTGTACAAATAATACTAAAGAATAAGTTTACCCCCCCCCCCCCCTCCACACACACACACACACTCACACACATAAATAAATCAATTTCTCTAAACATGTCATTAATTCAAAAGGACTTCCCTGAATAATAAATTATGATAACGAGAAAATAAGGGATATATTTTCAATTAATATAAATACATATAACATAACACAAAAAGGAAAACAAGAGTAGAATACTCATTTTGGGGACAAGTGTTCCAAGGTAAGCCTACTCACATTAAGTCCTAAGCTTGCAACACCAAGATCATTCTTTACTTGAACTGTGTCACATTCAAGTTCTAAACTTCCCAAATTAATCACCTAGTATCATAAGAAGGCATGAAATGACCAAAATACCCTTCTATAGGTCAACATAACATTCTAAGCTCAAAATATACCTAAAACGATCTAATGTGAATTTAGGATGCCAAAAGGGGCCAAAAGAGTGATCTAGAATCAACCAAAAAAAGATCACAATTATAGAAATGGAACAAACAAAAATTTGGGCTTTATTTCTCATTTAACCAACCAACTTTCAATAAAACTTTCAAAACAATTCAAATGATTCAAGGACATCCAACAGAAGTTGTAACACTTCAAAAGTAAAAACTAATGATCACCAAATGGTTCATATCCTTGGAACAACCTTAAAACGTCCACATTTTTATAAAAATTCATTTTAATTGTCAAAGAGGATAAAAACTCAAAAGTTGAAGGAGTTGCTTTAAAAGGACAATTCCTTTGACTCTATACTTCCTATAAGCACACCAACACCACTTCACTAGGGAATAAGGATGTTCTAAGAAACTAGAGCTTGGAATATAACTAAATTCCAAGTTCCACTTCCTTAGAAATTTCGCAAACCCTTTAAACACCAATTAATGGAACAAGATGATCACAGTGCTTCCTAATATATCAAAGAATGATTGGATACCAAAAATTGAAAAGGGAATACATTTAAAGTGAGAATTCAAGCTTGGAACATAGTTCCATATTCAACAAAGTTGAAATCCCAAATGAATGTAAGGTTCTGGTCTAAGTTTCATAATCTCACAATGATACATGAATTGTAAATGGTCTATAGATTAGAATGGAATACATAATCTAAGCATAAGATCAAACTTATATCATTATTTGGAACCATGGAACTTGATCTAAAACACTTAGGGTTTGAAAATACACAAACTATCACATGAAAGCTAAACTTGAATCAAATATTAAAAATCTCACAATTAGTCATAAATTAACAGATGGGTCATGGATTTGAAAGAGCACAAGCAATCTAATCACAAACTCAAGCTCGTATCATTTCTTGAAAATAATAATTTGAATCAATGAGTCCTAAAAGGAAGATACCCAAATTCCCACCATTGGAAAGAGCATAAGCAATCCAATCAAAAACTCAAGCTTATATCATTGCTTAAAATCAATAATTTAAACCAATGAATACTAAAAGGAAGATACCCAAATTCCCACTATTAAAACTAGAACTTGATTCAAACATCATGGAACCTCACCATAAGCCAAAGGTTGACAAATGGATCATTGATTGAAGAGAATGTACCATCTAACCATAAACTCAAGGTCATATCATTGCTTGAAGCTTCAAATTTGGATTTAAAGATTTAAGCTTTTAGAAACCCATAAAATTACATTCAAACTCACAAATCTCCCAACTATTTGTTAGTTGGAGTTTATAGATAGATCAAGGAGTTAAACTAGATCAACAATTTCAAAATAATCAACCAATTTAAGCATAAACTAAGAATTTCACCATTAAAGGTTAAGATAACTCATCAAAACAACTCCAGTCTCATAAATCTCACAACAGTTTATTGGTTGGAGCTTGGAGATGGGTTAAGGAAAGAAATTACAGCAATAATTTCGTAACAACATCATAAATGAAGCATGAAATTCAGATTTATCATCTCATCAAAACCATAATTCGAATTTAGGGAAAAAGAGTACCTTTTGATGTAAAATGTTGAAGAGATGTGTGTAATGATTTATCTAGAAGCTCCAATCATCAAAACACCAAGACTTTCTTGAGGGAAAATTGATTATGGAGGTGGGAGGTACATTAGGGTCGAGTGGAAAAGAAAGGGGGGTGAATGAGTGATAAATAAGGCAGTAAATGATGTTAAAAGGAGAATATGTGCGAAAAAGCATGAGTTTCTTTCCAGGGGAGTGGGGTGCTTCCCTTAAAATTTTCAAATTGATAGTTTTGGTCCCTCACTCAAAATTCCTTTCATATTTGGTCCCTAACTTGGCTAGAAACTCAATAAAATTTATATTAAGTATACAATTGGTCCTTATCCACCATAAATTTGGCAAACCTAGTTAGGGATACATATTCGGAAAATTATTTGAGAACATTGATTTCTTTCGAAATGTAAAAAAGTACATTTGTTATAATTGGTACAAAAGTAATCTTAAAGTTGTTAAATTTATGAATTAATGAATACGTCTTAAGATATTGAAAAAGATGCCAAGATATTGCAGAATATTTTGGTATTTTAGTAAGATTGCAATTACAAATCATAGTAAAGGATCAAACGAATATGTAAGAATCTTGTAATCGATCATATGTAAGAATATTGTAATCGATCAAATGTTAGTAATTAAGTGAATGTGAATAATTTCAAGAACACAGAGAGTTACAAGGAAAGTTATTCATCCTTTTGGATCTCTGGCATAAAACCTCAAGAAGTGATCATATCACTTGCCTTAGAACTTTAATTAATCGAAAACAAATTAAAAATGCTAGCTAATCGTAGTGTTGTGTAATTTGTGTGTAAGAGTGTTTAGTGAGTAGGAGAGAGTGGAAGGCATATTGAGATCATGTATTTGTTGGATTAGTGTCTAAGTCCATAACTATAATTGATATGTATTTGAACCGATTTGGCATGGTCCATTTGGGTTGCATGGTATCGAAACAATTTGGATAGACTTTTATGAGAAAATGATATTTATGATTTATTAATATACTATAAGTTCTAATATATTAATATGAAATGATATTATTTAACATTAGTATTAACCAAGAATTAATTTGGAATTAATTTTGTGATCAAAAGACACTAATTAAATATAGGGGGATTGATTGTGTAAATTATTCATTCTTATATATGTGGATTATGATCCATAGTTCTTCATGTTGGGCTAAACCCATTGAGTAACCCATGGATACTCCATGGAGGTTTTAACCCATGGAGCATGAAGAATATGGAAAGTCATGAGTTACATGGTGTAACCCTAATAGCCACTATATACAAAGACCCCATAGCTCAAGAAATCGGGGCTAAGGATTCATATGAGAGCGCTAGCCGATTTTGAGCATAAGAACTTTTCTCTCAAGTTATTCCAAGTTGTTGGTGGTGTTGTGTGTTCCATTTGAGGTGCAACACTTGGGGCACTAAGTTCTTAAGGGCCAAAGTCTTTCTAGCAACACCAAATACATCATGACTTCAAGCCATATAAAAGGTATGTTACTCAAACTAGTATTTTGTATTGTTTATGTCAAATTGCATGCTAGTTATAGGCTTAATGCCTTGGAAACCATTTGCATGTATAAGTAGTGAAAACATAGATCCAAGGTATTTAGGGTTGTATGTGCACCATAGGATGTTGTAGTATACAAAAACCCATTAGTGGTATCAGAGCCAAGGCTTGCTTTCAATTATAATTGATGCAAATTGCTGAAAAAGGCTGGAAAAAATCGAATTTTTTGCTGTCTGGACAGGGGAATCGAAGAGTCCATTGAGGGACTCGACGAGTACATGTGTAAACTCAACCAATTCGTCGAGTTGGAGCCCCTGACAGCAAAATATCGATTTTTTTGTCCTGTTTTGTATTAGAGTCGTTACCACAAAATGTTTTTATTCATAAAATTTGATTTTGTTGTTATGGTAATGATGATTCTCATCCAGTCAAAAGATAATTATCATAATTTCAAGATTTGTATTAGTTTATATGTTCATGCTAATTTATTGAAAATTGATGATATGAATTATCTTGTTCTTATGAGTTAGCTTATATTAATAGAAAAATTACGTGATAATTTGTTTTCGATCCAAATTGATCTAAAAGATGTTCATAAAATGTGTTTTTGTAACTTGTCCTCAAGTTATATGAAAAGTCTCATTTATGATTTTTAAAACTCATAAGATTTCCATAAGTTATGAAAATGAAGAGTCTCATTTTTAAATGCTTTAAAGTCTTCCATGACTTGTCCTCAAGTTATGGAACTAGAAGAGTTTTTTCATTAAAACTACTTTAAACTCATAAGTTATGGAAACCAAGAGTTTTTGAATTGTTCAAAACTTGCCCTCAAGTTTCAGAATTTGTAAAGTTTGCCCCCCCATGAATACTTTAATTCCAAGATAAGCCCTTAGAATTTTAAAAGTTAAAATTCAACCCTTATACTATTATAATATTAATAGTTAATAGTTATATATATATATATATATATATATATATATATATATATATATATATATATATATATGTAAGAACAAAGTCAGTCATACCGTTAGTAGGCCTCATTCACAAAGCTGGTCTATAAGGGGGGTATAAGGTTACTGCCTATAAAATGGCAGTTTAATGGGTGTCCACTCTCACCTACCGCTTCCTTGACTAGTGGAAGGTCGTTAGCCTAACGGGTAGGACATGACTATAATTCTCTCTTTCGTTTAAAGTATAATGATAAATACTAAGTAACTAAACACTTATAAATTCTCAATCTTAGTTACTTAGGAAAATGTGAATTTGGTGCTAACCCATGAAATTACACTTTTTACCTTACCAAGTCGTTGGTGGAGCGTGTGTGGGTAACTGACACACTAACATGGACTAGTAAGAGTGGCAAAGGGTGACTTAATGTTTATCATAGATCGGTGGAGTGCGTATGGGCAACCGGCACATCGATTAGGTGATAAAAATTAAGGGTACCAAGTTAATTTGCATGGTTATTCACACCTTGTTTGTGATCCTCGACATCCCAGTCACAAACTTGAGAGGGCACAACCGAGATTTAAACATGCCATTGAAAAGTTCAATGAATCTCAAAAGATCTAGGAGTTTCAATCCAATAAAAACCCTATTAGATTTTCATGGTGGAAATTGGTGAATCGTCATTCGCCTACCTTCAAATATTTTATATCTTGGATTACAGCATCCCTCTTCCAAGTTATAAAATATTGTGTTGGGTCCTAGCCTTAATATTCCATATTGGGTGTTATATTAAGGACTTAAATCAACTAAACTTGAATTTCTCCCACATAAATGTCTAGTTCAGACAACTATGAGCTTCCCAAATCTCTTGAAACAAGCTTTCCTAATGAAGATGATGTCCCGTGGATGGATCATGTAAATCATACTTTACTTCCTCCACCTCCTCCATTTATTCTCCCTAACCCACAAGTTCTTGAAAAGTTCAAGGTCACTCAATCCTTATTGGCAAGCAATGTCTATATGTGCTCACATCTTGGAGATGAAGTCAAATATTGACAAGCTAGGAGAGTTGAGTGTCAAAGTCTTAAGGAAGTTGGCTGTTGACTGGGTTCTTCAATCACTTCTTAAGTCACATAGTGAGTTCCTTTAGGACTACTATATGACAGACCATGACATGAACCTTAATGAACTTACCTATTTGCTTGATGTTGCTGAATCAACAATGATTTGGAGAACTGGTAAAGCAAATTTGATTGGAAGATAGACTTCCCAAACTTCCATGGACATTGACAATGGTAACATTGGAAATCCAGAAAAGCTTTCTCTTCCCAATGGAAAGGGATCAACAATAGTCAACTCGGTTGACCACATGGTAAGGAGAAAGGCTAAGTCTAAGATAGTCCCGTGTAGCATTCTCAAAGAGTCCATATGTTTCTATTTCCATAGGAAGGGGCATTGGTGCGAAGTTGCCTAATTTACCTGAAAGATCATAAGGATGGTAAAAGTCAAAGTTTGACTCTAGTTCGGGTAAATTTTGCCTTATTTACCTCATCACCCAAGTTTCAGTTGGATAAAAACTTGGTATCATACAACTTGTATTGTATGATGAATGAGAATTTTCATCTTTGGGAAATTAAGACTAATTCCTTGTTCACATGTGTATGTGAGTCAAGTGAAGGATCGGGAGAGCGGGTACACGTGGTTGTGCGCTGATTATGTCCACCACAAAGAATGATAAGGCTATTCCTCATGATTAACTAAAGTTTAGTAAATATGGTTATGCTTACAAGTTTAAGTGCAATTCTGAAACATTGGAAAAGTTTCAATGTATGACAAGACAAATGAGTAGAATCAAATTAGGCAGAAAGATAAAAGTTTCTCCAATCTAAAAAGATGGGAGAGTTCTTTAGTGTCGTGTTTTATGATTATCTTAATGATTATGAAACCATATCACAATTGATCTTCTAAGGACATCTTAGTGCATTTGATTGACTAAGAAGAGGAATTGTGAATTGTTGAATTGGTTAAAATCAAAAGGATGAATCATACTTCGTTCCAAAATAATTTTTAGAGTAATACTCCAAGATTGTAACCTGAGTGACATAAGCTTAAGAAGGTTTATAACACTTGTCAAATGTATAGTAAAATGTTTTCTTACTCTTGTACATTTGAAATTGGTAAGTTGTGATGGTTTGGATAAAAAAAAGACCAACTAAGGCCAATTGTGTGAAGTATTTGTCTTGATAAGAATCCGCACTAACTCTTGAATATTTTCTTTGTCAAGGAATTGTTCTTGAAAAGAGAATCTTATATGTCAAGAGGTCAGTGGGAGTCTTAAAGATATTGAAAAGTTTCAAGAACTAATCAAGAATAAAACCTATTGTTTATCACTAGCACACGAATTGATGTTTGCAACCTATCGTGTTGACATATTCTTGTTTCTGTGCCCATTCCAGTTAAAGTTGACTAAGCATGTGAGTTCAATGAGTTCTCAATTGTTTGCATAACTACCTGGAAGACATGGTAGGCCCTTGTGCTGCCAGGTGGCAAGAAGTTAAGATTGAACAAGTTCAGTCCATATGAGTTTGGATTTGTCACTAACCTCCTCTTGCGGTTATGACAAATTCACATGGATCGAAATACATACACCATAAAATCTAAGTGTCATAAGGTTTCTCCCCGATTCATGAAAATAATGGTGAGGAAACGCTTTCACTAACTAGATTTTAAGTAGATAGCAACTTTGATATTTGCATTCTCAAAGTCGTTAGTGGAGCGGGTGTGGTTAACCAGCACACTAACATGGACTTGTGAGAAATGGAAAAGGTCTAAACAATTGAGACTATGATTATGACATCCCTTTTCATAGTTCTAATAATTGTTTGGACACACATGTGAGCTATCTAAGGAAAGGTGCATGATTTTGATAAAGTTTTATCAAAGCATCTTGTATTAGAAATCTAAACTTTAGTAAGAAAGTCAATAAAGTATTGATTCCTAGAAGTCCAACTAATTTCTGAGTACATGTTACAGCTAGTGGGAGCATAATTGTTATGATAGTAATTATTATGCTAGTGGGAGCATAATCAATTATGATAAGTGTTGCAAGTTAGCAATGTTAATTAAGGGAGATGAAATTATACTTCATTTCAATTCTAAAAGCTTAGATTGAGATTTTAATCATCTTTAGACAAGGATATGTATATAAATTTATGTTGGAATGGTTCAACATAAGGAAATTCTATATATTGTGTTATCAAAATTTGATTATGATTACGACATCCCTCTTCATAGTCGACTTATGAGAACATGGCAAATAAAAAATATTGTAGCAAAAGATTGGTCTAGGATCATGTCTTTATGTGAGACATCATGAATCATGTCCCATATGCTTCGGGTATAGGATCGATTACATGTGCTATAATATTTATCCTTTCTAGATTTTCCAAATGTCTAGGGCATTAAGAGGGGGAAAGGTCTAGAATTGGATATGACTAAAATGATTAAGCAATTGTCGAGGAAAATCGGAGGTTTTCCAAAGATTGGTTTCTCGTGAACAGTTGGAAGTATAGTGTTAATTTTGGAAGGACCATATTGACATATTCTGAAAAGAGGCAACTCTTGTTCAAAAGTAATAGTCAAAATGGGAATGTGGAAATGTTTCCATAGGTGGAAGTTATTAAATATGTGTAAGATTAGAAAACTTAATGCAAGAAGGATATTCAAAGGAATATACTTTGAATGTGAGACTTCGTTTCCATGGAATTGCTCTCCATTGGAATACTTTGTAAATGTTTGTTGTCAAGTCTTTGTGACTTTTCTGCATCGTCATTACAAGTGGATCAATGCATATAAGTTTAGAATCTAACCGATTTCGGTAAATAGCAGGAATTTGGAATTCTTACATTTACGATAAGGATTTGGATGGTGAAATGAGAATCATTGGAATTATGTTCAATTGATCTATTCCACAAAGTAAGGATCATAGAAAAACATACTATGCATACTTGGAGTATGGCATAGTTATTGTTTAGACAAACATAGTATGCATGCTTGGAGCATGGCATGACTATTGTTTCATATTCAAGTGTAAAGTTGATTATTCGAAACATTATACAATGAATAATGAGTAATCAATATGGTGTTTAAATAAAAGGTGTTTCATTTACTCTCAAAGGTGCTTGGGGCCATATAGGATTAGTATTATTCTTGTGTTTCACTTTGCATGTTTTGACTTCCCGAATAACTAGGTTATTTAAACTTTCCACAGTCAATCATACTTTGGAAGTAGGTATGAATCAAGACTCTCATGAATGGGTCTGTAGTTTTTCTAGGTGGCCTAGACATAGCTGCAATATTCATGAGTGATACTGGAATAAGATTCGAGTATTGGATTAAACCCACACTCATTTGACTCACTTCATGGATTTTATCACGAGTGATCATGAGACGATAGTATCTTATATTCTTCAAACGGAGAGATACAAGTTGCAGTCTACAAGTCGGTTGGCACATTGATAATATGAAAACGCACCAGTAACTTGGTGTTATGAAACACATTGTCGTGTGTGATTTGATAAGTATATAGAGCAAGCATATGAGTCGAAGTTTATCCATTCCTTTTACCCTTAGAGGGATAAAAGTGATATCGGTGGGCCCCTCGATGATTTAGTGATGACAAACGTAAGTGCTTGGCCAGGCCTAGACTGATTTGATTTGTTCAATTAGTTAGTCGTCATAAATAGGAAATCGGGAAACAACAGATGGACAGAGAGAATGATTAAAATCCATGTCTCAGTCCATATGGTATCTAGAATGGAGGAATATATGATCCCTTATCTAATGGACACGTCATTGATTTGTTCAGAGTACGTCAAAAGCTTTAAGAGCTACGATTGCTAGTCAGGTTGGAGAGTCATACTTGCAATAATAGTTATTAGACTTATCCAAGTGGGAGACTGTTGGAATAGTGTCTAATTCCATAACTATAATTGGTATGTACTTGACCTGATTTGGCATGGTCCATTTGAGTTGCATGGCATCGGAACAATTTGGATAGACTTTTTTGAGAAAATGATATTTATGATTTATTAATATATTATAAGTTCTAATATATTAATATGAAATCATATTATTTAACATTACTATTGATCAAGAATTAATGTGGAATTAATTTTGTGATCAAAAGACAATAATTAAATATAAGGGGATTGATTGTGTAAATCATTTATTCTTATATATGCGGGCTTATGATCCATAGTTCTTCATGTTGGGCTAAACCCATGGAGTAACCCATGGATACTCCATGGAGGTTTTAACCCATGGAGCATGAAGAATATGGAAAGTCATGAGTTACATGGTGTAACCCTAATAGCCACGATATATAAAGACCCCATAGCTGATTTTGAGCATAAGAACTTTTCTCTCAAGTTATTCCAAGTTGTTGGTGGTTTTGTGTGTTCCATTTGAGGTGCAACACTTGGGGCACTAAGTTCTTAAGGGCCAAAGTCTTTCTAGCAACACCAAATACATCAAGACTTCAAGCCACATAAAAGGTATGTTACTCTAACTAGTATTTTGTATTGTTTATATCAAATTGCATGCTAGTTATAAGCTTAATGCCTTGGAAACCATTTGCATGTATAATTAGTGAAAACATAGATCCAAGGTATTTAGGGTTGTATTTGCACCATAGGATATTGTAGTATATGAAAGCCCATCAGTATTTAGAATGATCATCTAGTCTTATTTATATAAGGATTTTATAACTAATTGCCCTAATATCACGGGGTACTCCTTGATTCATGCTTGACCCGGTGTTCCAGAGGAACTTCAATGTTTAATTCACTTTGACAACGTGCCTTTTGACCTGGTCCATCCCTTTTTGATCAAGTCTTCAGGTCCTGTATAAAAGATAACAAAAAAATGATGACACTCCCAATATATTGACTAAATCCAAAATCTTGGGCTATCCGGGAAGTTGGCATATGTGCAAGATATTAAAAATGGAAAGATAAGTTTTATACCCCTAATAATTGCCCTATGAATCTTCAATCTAAGATCCTAGACAGTGGAGATTTGTAGATGTGAAACTTAGTTAGTATATTTCGAAAAGGCGAGGTGATTGTTCTATTTCCTAAGAATTTTGAATGCAGGTTGGCTAGGTATCTCTTTGCGCATAAATTCAAGTTGATCTTTTGCCAATTCTCTCTCTCTCTCTCTATATATATATATATATATATATATATATATATATATATATATATATATAGGGCTAGATTATAATGTGGATGAACAACTATTGTGCGGACGTTTGGACAGTGCTATTATATGAGAATTACTAAACAAATAAGTTGTTTTGTAATGTGAATACGTTCAACCTCACACAATTATTGTCATTTCCAGTCATTTTCACTAATTGTTATTCATTTTTGTTCTCATGCATTGTTTTTCAGTCATTTTCATTCTTACAGAATACGACTCATTAAACATCCTGACAACATTCTGACAGAATATGAATAATAAAAAAAAGTCTATAATAACCTTATAGACGATTTAATTGGTCATAACGCGTGATAATGACAATATTTATGTAAGATTGAACGTATTCACATTATCAAACAACATATTTTCTTTGTCATTTTCACAGAATAACACTGTTCATATATATATATATATATATATATATATATATATATATATATATATATATATATATATTGACATGTGTAATTTGGTAATTATCTCACATAATCTTTTTTATTTTTTTCATTTTGACACTTGTCTTCATCTATTGACTTGGTAAATAGTAAATATGAGGGTAAATTACAACAATCGTCCTTCGTGCATATGCCAAAAAGCGTGTTTAGTCTCTATTTTAAAAAATTAACTCGGGCCGTCCCTCGTTTAATTTAACCTTGCACGCTTAATCCCTGAAAGCCCTATTTTGTTGCGAATTTAGTCTTTGTCAAGTTTGAAATGACCAAAATACCCTTGTATTTTTAGTTTTCAATTAATTTAATGCTTTTATTATATGTTTCAATTAAAAATTAAAAATTAAAAGTTAAATAATAAACGGCTCTTTACTTTCCCTAACCATCCACAATCGCAGAAATACACACACATATCAAATCGATGAGAGGGAAAACGGAGACCTTTAACTCATTGGTCAGTCACCGGCTACCATCATCGCTTCCAATTCTCCAACGAACCTTCCCCACCGCTTTCACTGTATTACTAATTGAGAAAATAAGAAAAAAACACACAAGCTTTAGATCGGTGGTTGTGGTCTGAGTTTTTTGGGAGGAGATCGGTGGTGGATTAACATCTTAACGATGATCGGAAAAGAGAGCAGGATAAGGAGGAAGCATGGGTGTGTTTATCAATAGGGGAGGACCAGTGGGATTTCGATCGCTAGGACATTTCCATCGCCAGAAACCTCCGACAACTATCTGCACAGTTGCACGTATTGTGGCGGTGAAGAAGATGATGTTCATTCCTCCCGGTCGCCGGCATACCTCCATCATTCCTTTCAATCATCATCTCTGTAGTTTTGACGTATGCTGAAGTTTAACCATCTAGGGCAGTAATCGAGGAATTTCATGACAGATTTTGGTTGCTTCATTACGAATTTAGGTTTGGGGATTTCATCTCGAAATGATGTTGATTATCGATTTTGGTTTATTTGGGTTTTAGATTTCATAAAATTAAGATGATTTCATTTGGGTTTGAGTTTGATGGTTTTTTGGTATGATTTCATACTGCTTGATGATCTTGGTGAAGGTAATGTAAGAAGCTTGATGATCTTGGTGAAAGGACTGTAACAAAAAGGTAGACGAAGGAGCTGGGAAATGGGAGAGGGAATGGTGGGGATGAATTGTTTTATTTATTTACTTATTTTAATTTGAAACTAATAAATAAATAAAAGAAAATGATAAAACAAATTATTAGGGGTAAAATAGTCATTTCATGTTAATAGGGACTAAGCGTGCAAGAAAAAACAAACTCAGGGTTGGTCCGAGTTAATTTTTGAAAATAGGGACTAAACACGCTTTTTGGCATATTCACAAGGGATGAATGGTGTAATTTACCCTAAATATGAGTTTGAGATTGTTTTTTCAAATCAACTTATTAAATATTGGTTTTAAAAAAAACAATAATAAGTTAACAGAAATATTTGATTTTGAAAACAATTTTTTAATGCCTTTAAAAATGAGTTTCTAAAAATTAGCTCAATTCAAATTTTTTTTAGACAACTTACGATTTTGTGAGATAAAATATTTATATTACTCTTAATAAATTCTCTCCTTTACTTTTTTTTTTGCCTCTTTTTTCCCAAACTTATTAGTAATTTTACACTTATAAAACCTTTCTGTCTAACACAAGAAAGTTAATCCAAAATATATGTTTTGCTATAATTATAAATAAATAAATTCAATGAAGAAAACAATCTTAAACACTGTAAGCCTAAGAGTGTTATATACTATCACGTAGTCGTCACATCACTT
Source organism: Lactuca sativa (assembly GCF_002870075.4). NCBI lineage: Eukaryota > Viridiplantae > Streptophyta > Magnoliopsida > Asterales > Asteraceae > Lactuca > Lactuca sativa. The sequence continues at coordinate 41,779,212 of NC_056630.2, read as the reverse complement.
TTCCACTCACCCCACAAAACTAGTGGGTGTTATACCACACCTTACCACATATATTTTTTTGCAAGTTGAAAAAATAAGATTTAATAATTTATAATTATATAAAATTATTAAAAATAAAATACTTCATTAATTAAAAACAATTACACCCTACATTAAAAACATAAATAAAACAATATACTCAAAACATCGAAAAAAACATGATCTAATCATCGTCACTAGCCACATTGTCATAATCATCGCCCGAATCTACTTCAAACATTTCCGACTCGTCATCGGTAGAGTCGAACAACTCATCTTCATCAAAATCGTCCACATTGGGATTCACGTGAGCATTGAAGACGTGCTCCACCAAATTCACACGAAGGTTGTGGTGTCTGACTTCATCCTATACCTCTGCTTTGTTCTCCATGTATGCCTGCGTATCTACATCTGGAAAATCCTCATTTTCATTTTAGTGGCAAATTGTTTTTCCCTCATCTTCTAGAATCATATTATGCAATATAATACATGCATACATAAGACTACTTATTCGTTTTCGCTCCATAGATCACGCCGGTGTTGCGAGTATCTGCCAACATCTCTTTAAAACACCAAAGGTTTGCCTGATATCTTTCCTAGCAGATTCTTGGGCCGACTTAAACTTTATTCGCTTTTCATCATCTGGACATGAAAATGATTTCAAAAATGTAGTTAACTCAGGATATATCCCTCTACGCTTGTACGATGTCCCATTTACCTAAAACAACACATCATACGATTTCCCAAGGTAGATGCCGTTGAAAGTCGGTGATTGGTCTAGAATGTTGATATCGTTGTTGGACCTGTTGGACCAAAAAATGCATGTCATACCCAAAGACCATGTAAAGCCACTTCTTCTAAAATTATTTTTGCCATTTTTTGATCACCTCACATAAATGGACCACCCCCAATGCATACAATCAATACTACCAAACATTCCAGGAAATCCATGTTTGTTTTCATGTGTTGCATATAGCTGGTGGATGTCACTTATTGTAGGCTTGCATAAATAGCGTTCATGATAGAGAATAATCGAGCTCTAGCAAACTTATATACACATTCCCTCATTTTTAGCTCTGACATCCTCAAATACTCATCTCATGTCAAATGCTAGTTGACGAACTGCAGCATTATATTTTTGAATTGAGGAAAAAACTAACATACCTCTTCCATTAACCTGCTGTTGAAACTATAGAAATCGATTTTTGATGTCGTCGACAATATATAAAAATATTTCTTTGGTCGTTCGAAACCGACATCTAAATTTTATGACATACACTGCATCGTCAACGAAGTAGTGATTAACAAGTTGGTTGTGCCTGGCTTCACTATTTCTCTGTAAAGGAGGATTTCTAAGTTTTGGTTGTGAACTTTCGACTTTATTTTCTTGTAGACATGTCAATGTTGTTTTCATGACGCCTCCAATAAACTATGTTTCTCGCAACGCCAATGTATCCGATTAAGTGGATGACGATGACGAAGACAATTTTAAACAATCAAGAAAGTTGTATATGGAGTGTTTTCGTGTTTTTTGTGTTGTAAAATTAAAAGGGAATGGTTATATTGATAGTGTTTTGAAAAAGGGAAATAACCATTGAAGGCTCAACGATCAAAAAAATGAAGTATGAGGTGTGGTGCCTTTTACTTCCTGCCGCATCCTCACCACAATCCAAAGGTGGGGGTCGTTGCTATGCTCGCCGCATACTACTACGTCGAATCAGCAACAATGTGCGGTTTGTAGTGCACCTAGCAGCCTATGACGGATAGAAAAAAATTGAGGGATATTTGATTCTCATATACCATACTTGGGAATTAATTGCACGAGGGCAACTTGGAAGTCTCTTTTTGTGTACCCAAGAAAACAGAGGGTATGTCCATTCCTAGTTTTTTGCGCTCAATCCTTTTCTATGGATCTGATTCATGGATCATTCTACCATCATATGTTTTATTATTGTCCGTCTTTCAAAAACAAAATCTTTTAAATATCAATTAAAGGGTATGGTTATTATATCTTTATTAGAAATGTTGTTAGTCATATATCGACGTTTCATCATATCTACTACATATTCGTTAGTATATAAATATCTCTTGCAAATGGTTACCAATTTACCATTCTACATTATTTATCTTTTTTTTTTTTTTGACATTAGATTAAATAGAAAACATAACTATTAAAGATAAACAAATATTTTATATTAATCAAAAACTCATTACATTACTTAAAAACCCATTACATTATTTAAAAACATAGAAATTTAAAACCTAATTACTAAAGCAAACATAAAAACATAAAAATTTAAAACCTAAATTATTAAAAAACATAAAAACATAGAAATTTAAAACCTAAATTACTAAAACAACATAGAAAATAAAACATAAATATTAAAAACTTTTGAACCTGTTTTCCATTTTTTTTCACAGACTTGTCGTTAAGTTTTTAAAATTGTTGCTAGATTTTCCGGGTCGGGATCCCGTTGGAGCTTTGTATTTATAATTTGAAGATCGGTAAGTGCTATTTTTTGGCGATGAGTTTTCTCTATTTTTTCATATTTTTTCAAGAAAAATTAAAGTTTTGTCTATTTTTTCCGAAAGTATTTCTTCGGTACTTGCTTTTCAGGATGAAGATGATGCATGTTTCCCTTTGTCCATTCTCGGTGGTCGACAAAGTTGGACTTCCTGTGGATCCTCCCCCACGGTGTCGTCGAAGTCATCATTGACGTCGAGACCAAAACCCACATCCAAACATGGTGGTCGATTCCAAATGTGCCGTCTATAGATTAAGGACCCATTTTCGACCCTTACGAAAAATATCCTACTCTTTTTGATGGTCAAATGTTTTACTGTGGTTGGAAAGCTCGTATTGGTAGCATGCGGTTGATAAAATAATAAAATCATTGCTTCCACTTTTATGCATATTTTTTGGATTTTCAAATATGCTATTAAATTTGGTGCACGCTTGTAGGTCACGCCATTTTCCATTCACCGTGTCGTACATCTGATTTGTTTGCCTTCCTAATAGATCGTTAAAGTGGTCTTAAACACGATTCCAAAAACTTTGTCTTGTTTGCGCGTTGCTGGTTTACGCATCTTGCGATATGAAAATCCAAGCTTTCGCTAAAGCTCCCTCTTCCTTTTCGCTCAAATTCGTAGTTTTTTTTACTATGTCCTTCCTTTTTCCTTCTTCTAGATGATGGTTGTGTTTATTGGACCCTTTTGTTATTGTCATTGTCGAGTTTTATAGGTTGGGATCGATAAAATAGGATTTGATATGGTTATGTTTGAAATTATTGAGGCTGAGAAGGTTGGGATTGAAATTGTTGAGAAGTTTGTTGTTGAGAAGCTTGGAATTGGTGTTGATTGAATTGTTGTTGTCTTTGTTGTTGGTAGTAGTTTGGGGGGAGGTATGGAAGGTAGGTAAATATAGGTTGTTGTTAAATTAGGATGGTTGACATTTGCATGTAACCAAGATGTGCAATTGGATCATTTGGAGTGTTTTGGGACGGTTGGGTGCTTGGAGTGGGTGGGGTATTTTAAGTTGGATCCATTTGAAGAGAATATGAATCAATAAAAGGAGGTTTGTGTGTTTGTAGTGCGAAATTTGTATAAAGTGGTTGGTATTTATAGTTAGGTTGTATGGTTTTAATTTGAGAAATAAATAAATTTGTTTTTGTATACAAAATATGCATGCAACAATTTTTTTAACCGTTTGGAAAGGAACACATTCATTGGACGTGATCGCCCGTGAAGCCCTCCAATCTACATCACTCATACGCACATGAGGGGCAATGTTCACACGTGGAAATCGCCTCCACGTCAGCCTTCTACGTGTGAAACTATTGCCATACTGGAAAGCCTCGTTTGGATAGAATAAATACATGAGCTAGTGTTTCATATAGTTCCTTAAAATTTTAAACTTCTATTCTTTGAATACGATTTCTTATAGAAAGCTATTATCTCATTGACTCTTATCATATGCTAATTATCATTTGTATTTCTTGAGATTATTGAAGAATACGGAAATAATCAATATAACCTTATAAATACAAACGAATACTAAGACGTGGTAATATTTGTATTTAGGTCATTTAAAAGGGGAAAGTTGAAGTGTTGGTCGAGGAACTAACTTTCCCACTAATCTTCCACCTATAATCATATGAGTGCGTAGTTACTTTCATGAGAACGATTTAATATAAGTATTGATTAATTAACAAATTAAATATATGTTGAAGTTTGTTATTTGTATTCTATATTTATAGAATAATAGTATACTTTATATGTGAATTAAATGCTTATTACTCGAAATATGTGTTAACTATATATATATATATATATATATATATATATATATATATATATATATATATATATATATATATATATATATATATATATATATATCAGTTCAACACTACTTGTGAGGTGAGTTTTCCTCACTATGCCAACAGGTTCGAAGGCACCAAGGCCGACCCTTTTTGGATTGTTATCCTGGTTATCACATGATGATAAGCTTAGTGATCTATTAGATCTATATCCTGGTATATAGGATGATGTTATGTTTAGTGACCTGTTAGGTCGGTATCCTGTTATATAGGATGATGCTATGACTAATGATTTGTTAGATCTGTCTGACTGTTTGTACATGCTAGTTAGCGTATGATATTATATGTTGATTATGTGACTGCGGGTGGGTTGAGGCGGTCCTGCTTTGTGCTCTAGGCCAACAGACCCAGGGCGGCTCGGATAGACTGAAGGCCCATTGGGGCATACCAGTCAGGCCGAAGGCCCAGAGAACGGTCCAAACAGGCTGAAGGCCTGGTAGGGCGGACCAGTCATGCTGAAGGTTCTGATAGTGGGCCAGATAGACTGAAGGCACGACGAGGGCGGTCCAGTCATACTGAAGACTCTATTTGCATGCTATTTGTTATGATATTGTTTTGGTTTGTATGGCATTGGTTTTTTGGGGGAACTCACTAAGCTTCGGGTTTATAGTTTTGGATTTTGTTTCAAGTACTTCGGATGGTCGCGGGAAGGCAAAGTTTTGATCGTGCACCTCCTCGCATTTTATGATTTTGATTTCTGGGATACTCTGATATGAGACTATTATGAAAACATTTTGTAATAAGAAATGGTTTTTGGATGCTTGCAAAAGTTTTAAATTTTATGAATTTTATAGATGTTACAAGTTGGTGTTAGAGCCTTGGTTTGAGTGAATTGGAGAAATAGTCATGTAAATCCAGTCTCAAACTAAGGAACAAATTTTCAAATGGTTTTCAAAATACTAAAGGAGGATGTAGAGTGTAAGATCAGCCGGAGCCAGTAAGTAGACCCCAAAATACCATGCAGTTATCTGATATTGTGATATGTTAGAACAACACGCTAGAGATAGGCTAGGGATCTTCAGGAATTGCATGATTATATGATGCCTGATAGCCTACAGTTTTCCTTATATGGAATTGACATAATTACTATAGTTGCTTAGTGTATGCATCACGGTTGTATATAACTAAGATCTTATAGCCTAAGAATGTTTGGTTTGGCCTTATTTTCTTTTCTTGTTTGATGAATGGATTAAGGTAGGATCAAATATTCAAATGCCTATAGGGTCCAACGTTATGTATGGCTAGCGTACTCAAGTGTTGCAGGGTTGTTGGAAGTTTTGTGGATGAGTTGTGCGGGGTCAGTCGGCCAGTTGTGAGATATTTATCCTCCTCTAGGAGTGAGGATTGAGTGCTCACCTATGCTTATGTACACTATTAGGGTGTTATGATGATCCTTGAGACAAATATGGGTGGGTGTGGAAGGTAGTATGGGCCCGTACTACTGAAAGCACAGGACCCATACGCGTAGCAAGGAAATCACAACCACTAGGGCTTTTTTGGGAGTTCGTTCCCTGTTATTATATGGAGTATTTGATATCTTTCTGGTGTATTTTCATAATGGTGACTACGAGGCGATTTGAGACCGGATCCGGATCATGATCAGGAGCTGGTAGCCAGGGCGGGCCAACAGTAACACGGACCACTGGTTAGATGAGACCGAAGGAGTTGGATGCTAGGATGCGGGAGATCCTACACGATGAGGTTGCTTCACTATTTCAGGCATAGTTGTCGGAGATGTTTGGGTCTATCAAGACCGCCATGGTCGAGTACTTCGATGAGCGTTGTGTTGTCATAGCTGAGACGGATTCCGCTGCAGCCGTAGCAGCTGTAGGTATTGGGAAAGGTCGGGATTTTTAGTACTGGGACTTCGATAAAATGAAGCCCCTGACTTTCGATGGGATTCAGGACCTGATCATAGCCATGACGTGGCTATCTGACATTGAGGTATGCTTTTTCACATGCTCATGTCCTACTGACTAGAAGGTCAGAGGTGCTCTGAACCTGCTGAGCTCCAGAGCAAAGGACTGGTGGAGACTGTTGACGACATCATATTATGATGAGCAGAGAGCTACGGTTACTTACGATCATTTTAGGGAGATGTTCCGCACTCGCTAAATTCTAGGGGTTGAGCGAGAGTGGCTAGCATAGGAGTTTTTAGTTTGAGACACGTATTGGAGTCGATGACGGAGATCACCCATATGTTTACTGAGAGGGCAATATTTTGCCAAGAGTTTGCTTCTGAACAGGCTCAAATGACTCGTTATCTGAGCATGCTCAAGACTGACATCAGACAGTTCGTTGCTAACCATCGTTGTGATACATTACTAGAGTTACAGGAGGCCGCCAGGCGGCATGAGCTTGAGATTGAGCTGCAGTTGAGAGAGCAGAAGCAGTCACCGACACAATCACAGCCTGCGCCGAAGCGGTCCAAGACCGACGATTCTAGGTTTGGAGGCTAGCGCGGCCGTACTTGTGGGAAGTGCGGGAAGGGTCATTCTGGAGTTTGTTGATCCGGTAGTGCGTGCCGAAAGTACGACAAGGAGGGGCACTTTGCAACGGATTTCTGCCAGTTAGCCTCGGTACAGGATGTGAGGATTTGTTACCACTGCGATCAGGTTGGTCACGTGAAGACCAACTGTCCATTGCTCGTTGCCAGGCCGGCGCAGGCTCCAACACTGACTACACTAAGAATTACAAATGAGAGTCAAGGTAGAGCAGACCCCCCGAGGGCTCGGGGACGTGCCTTTCAGCTTATAGCCGAGGAGGCCAAGACATCAACGGATGTGGTGGTTGGTATGTTTCTATCCTTTATCTTAGTAATTATATTTGTTTTATGCTTATGTGTTTTATAACTATGTTAAGTGCGTTCTTAGTGAACTCCTTACCTGCTCTGGTATTGTTTGACTCGGGGGCGAGTCGGTCCTTTGTCTTGCGATCTTTTAGTAAGGAGTTCTGTTTACCCTTAGGAGAGCTAGAGTGCCCGTTGCGAGTCTCCATCGCCAACGAACACGAGATTTCTGCTTCTTCAGTCTACCAGGGTTGCGTTCTGCAGATCTCCGGGGTATCCTTCTAGATTGACTTGATTCTGATTCCTATGGGGGACGTTTGTGTGATAGTAGGTATGGACTAGCTAAGTCGTTTCGGTGCCATGATCGACTGTGAGGTTCAGCGTGTGGTAGTTCGAACCCCAAGTGGGGGAGTACTGGTTATCTACGGCGAGGGCACCAGGTTGGGTTCAGGTTTCTGTTGAGCCGCCAGGGCTCGACAGTATATTCAGCACAGGTGTGCGGGTTATTTGGCGTATGTGGTGGATACGCAGGTTAGGTATCAGGTCTCGATTTCAGAGGTTCCTTGCTGATGTGTTTCCGAAGGAGTTACCCGGAGTACTCCGGAGAGGCAGGTTGAGTTCAGTATCGACCTAGTGCTAGGTGCGACCCCTAACGCCAAGGCACCGTACCGATTGGCACCACCAGAGATGCAGGAGCTATCATCTTAGCTGCAGGGACTGCTAGGCAAGCAGTTCATCCATCCGAGCAGTTCTCCATGGGAAGCGCTGATTCTCTTCATCAAGAAGAATGATGGTTCACACCGGATGTGCATCGATTACCGGGAGTAGAACAAATTGACGGTGAAGAATCGTTATCCACTTCCATGGATTGGTGATCTCTTTAATCCACTATAGGGGACATCTTGGTTCTCCAAGATAGACTTGAGGTCCGGATATCATCAGGTCAGGGTGAAGGAGGAGGACGTGGAGAAGACCGTGTTCCAGACTCGTTATGGAGATTACGAGTTCGTGGTGATGCCATTTGGGCTCACTAATGCGCCAACTGTATTTATGGACCTGATGAATCAGGTATGCAAAACGATGTTCGATCGCTCAGTCATTGTGTTTATAGACGACATCTTGGTGTATTCCAAGACCAGAGAGCAGCATGAGGAGCATCTCCGTGAGCTACTAGGAGTCTTGAGGCAGGAACGGCTGTATGCCAAGTTCTCGAAATGTGATTTTTGGTTGCGAGAGGTTCAGTTCCTTGGAAATCTCATTAACCAGGAGAGGATCTTGGTCGATCCGGCCAAGATCGAGGTGGTTATGCAGTGCAAGATTCCAAAATCTCCTTCGGATATTAGGAGCTTCTTAGGATTGGCAGGGTACTACCAGTTTCAATTCACTTAAAATCTAAAATTCTTTTTTGTTTTTCTTAATGGAAATCGGTAAATCATCATTTACCTACCTTCAAATATTTTGCATTCGGATTACGACATCCCTCTTCCGAATTGTAAAATATTGTGTTGGATCCTAGCCTTAATATTTCATGTTAGGTGTTATATTAAGGACTAAAATCAACAAACTTGAATTTCTCCCATTGTAGATGTCTAGTTCAGACAACTATGGTCTTACCAAATCTCTTGGAACAAGCTTTCCTCTTGAAGATGATGTTCCACAATATCATGCTTCACTTCCTTCACCTCCTCCAATTATTCTCCCTAATCCACAAGTTCAAAGACTTGAAAAGTTCAAGGTTACTCAAGCCCTACTTGCAATGAAACATCACTATGGAAGACATCTGTGTACTCATGACTTGGAGATGGAGTCACATATTGGTAGGCTAAGAGTATTGGGTGTCGAAGTCTCGAGGAAGCTGGTTGTTGACTTGCTTCTCCAATCACCTCCCGAATCATATAGTGAGTTCATTAAGGACTACTATGTGAAAGACCACGACATGACCCTCATTAATCTTACCTATTTGCTTGTTGCAGCTGAATTAGCAATGATTTGGCGCACTAGAAAAGCAAATTTGATGGGAATATCTACCTCTCAAACTTCCATGGAGATTGACAACGCTAACATTGGAAGTCCAGAAAAGATTTCTCTTCCCAATGGAAAGGGATTGGCTATAGTCAACCCGGTTGACCAAATGGTAAATCGAAAGGTTAAGTCTGTGATTGTCTCATGTGCCAATGCAAAAGAAGTCATTTGTTGCTACTGCCATTTGAAGAGACATTGGAAGCGAAGCTTCCCTGACTACCTGAAAGATCTGAGAGAAGGTAGAATCAAAAAGTTTGACTCTGCTTCAGGTAAGTCTATTGTCTGACTCTATTAAGTTCCTAATTGTTGATTCTTAATACATGATGTGACAAGGTTGCATTTTGATGCTTTGTAGGATCATGCAAAAGGAAGAAGCTTAAAGGAAGAGTATGTTGAATCTGGTCGCGAAGATGGATATAAATCGCATGGTTCTATGATCAGATTTTTGAGTTGCTGCTTAAAGAGTTATGATAGATTGCTTAGAAATATGTAGTAACATAATTTTCATTTGTAATTGCATTCTAAGGAAAAGTTTTTCCGCATTTTATAAATAAATAAAATTTTGTTTTATTTTGTTATCTCTCCTTGCAATGGCATTTGTGAAAATTAATGTTTGTATTTTTCTATGTTAGCAATATGATTTGATTATGTCGTTTGTGGTAGTTTCAAAATTAACCAAATAAGAAAAGATTCTCATCACCCTGTTGGGTTTTGAGCATTCTGACACTCCTATGGTGTACATGCAACCCTAAATACCTTGGATCTATGTTTTCTCTATTATACATGAAAACTTGAACTTTCCAATGTATTACCCTAACTAGCATACAAAAGCTTAATACTTGGGTAATAAAACAAGTTGGATGACATACCTTTTCTTGTAGTTGGAAGCGTTGGAGCTTTAAGAGTTTAGTACCCCAAGTGTTGCACCTGAAATGGTTCACACAACACCACCAACAATTAGAATAACTTGAGAGAAGATTATATACACTCAAAAGCGGCTAGCCCTCATGTGTCTATCACTAGTCACTCCTTAGTTCCTATTTCATGAGCTATGAGGATTCTTATATAGTGTGCACATTAGGGTTACACCATATAACTCATGACTTTCCATATTCCTCATGATCCATGGGTTTTAACCTCCATATAGTATCCATGGGTCACCACATGGGTTTAGCCCAACATGAGGAACTATGGATCATAAGCCCACTTTATAAGAATAAATGATTTACCAAATCAATCCCCATTTATTTAATTAGTCACTTTTGATCACAAAATTAATTCCAAACTAATTATTTATCAACACTAATTAAATAATATGATTTCATACTAATATATTATAACTTATAATATATTAATAAATCATAAATATCCTTTTCTCACAAAAGTCTATCCAAATTGTTATGATGCCATGCAACCCAAATGGACCATGCTACTCTCGGGTCAAGTACATACTGATAATAGTTATGGGCTTAGACAACTAATCCAACAGTCTCCCACTGAGATAAGTCTAATAACTATTATTGCAAGCATAACTCCCAAACCGACTAGCAATTGTAGCTCTTAAAAGTCGTTATTGAACTCCGATCTAGTCAATGACATGTCCATTAGATAAGGGATCATATATTCCTCCATTATAGATATCATATAGACTGAGACATGGATTATAATCATTCTCTATGTCATTCTGTAGTTTCCCGATTTCCGATTTATGACGACTGACTAATTGAACAAATCAAATCAGTCCAGGCCTGATGTCATCACTAAATCATTGAGGGGACCACAAATATCGCTTCTATCCACATGGGTAAAAGGAACGGATAAACTTCGACCCAAATGTTTGCTTGCACTTACTCATCAAATTACACGCAACGAAATGTTTTATAACAACCAAGTTACTGGTGTGTTTACATATGTCAATGTGCAACCGACTCGCAACTAGAACTAACACGTGTCCATTTGAAGAATATAAGATATTATCATCTCATGATCACTCGTGATAAAAATCCATGAAGTGATTCAAAGGAGCATGGGTTGAATCCAATACTCGAATCTTATTCCAGGAGCACTCATGAACATTGCAGCCACTTTGTCCTAGACAAACTACAGACCCATTCATGATAGTCTTGCCTCAATACCTACTTCCAAAGTATGATCGACTGTGGATGGTTTGAATAACCTAGTTATTCGGGAAGTCAAAACATTCAAAGTGAAACACAATAATAACACTAATCCTATATGGCCCAAAAACTTTTGAGTCATATTGATTACTCATTATTCATTATATAATGTTTCGAATAATCAACTTAATACTTGAATTAAAACAATAGTTATGCCATGCTCCAATCATGCACACTATGTTTGTCTATGGTCCTTACTTTGTATAATAGATCAACTGAAAAGCATTTCAATGATGCTCATTTCAAAATTTCAAATCCTTATTGCAAGTGTAAGAATTCCAAATTCTTGTCACTGCTAGAAAGTGTTAGATTCTAAACTATCATGCAATGATTCTTTTGTAATGTCTAGGTGCCAAAAGTCACAGAGACTTGACCAATTACAGAATATTCCTTTGGAGATTGTTACAAGACAATTCCATGGAAATGAAGTCTCAAACTCCAAGTACATTCTTTTGAACATCCTTCTTTCATATAAGTTTCTAACCTTCTCGACTATCCTTCAACTCCTAATATGGAAACATTCCATATTTTCCATACGACAACACATTATTAATAGACTCCTGTCTATTAGTCCTTCCATTACAATACTTCCAACTGTCCTTAAGCGACCCATCCTTGACGAACCTTAGATTTTCCTTATCAGTTGTTTAACCACTTTAGTGATATCCGGTTCTAGTCCTTTTTCCCTCTTAATGCCCTATGCATTTGGAAAATTTAGAACACAAGAATATTATAGCATATGCAATCGATCCTATACCCGAAGCATATGGGATACCATTCATAATGGCTAACATAAAGACATGATACTTGATTAGTCTTTTGTTACAATATTTTTTTATTTTCCATGTTCTAATACTTTTGATTATGAAGAGGTATGTCTTAATCATAACCAAATTTTGAGAACGCAATTAACCTTTCCATATATATAATTTCCTTATGTTGAACCATTCAAACATAACCTTTATATATATTTGACTAAAATTGATTAAAATCTCAATCTAAGATTTTAGATTTGAAATGAAGTATAAATTCGTCTCCCTTAATTATAACAAAACAACTTTCCAAAAATACAACTTCGCGAATTGAAACTTTTGTTTTCTATAATTAACATTGCTAACTTGCAATACTTATAATAATTATGCTCCCACTTGCATAATCATTATTAACTTACCAGCATGTCACTTATGTTCCGACTAGCTTTGACATGTACTCAGGAATCAACTGGACTTCTAGAAATAAATACTTATTGACTTCTTACCAAAATTCAGATTTCTGATACGAGATGCTTTGATAAGACTTTATCTAGGATTCTCAAACACCTTTCCTTAGATAGCTCACATGTGTGTCTAAATAATTTTAGAACTTATTGCAATAAGTCTCAAATGTTTAGACTTATTTCCATTCCTCGCAATTCAAATTATGAAAAGGGATGCCGTAATCATAATCAAATTTGAGAATGCAAATACCACAATTGATATATCCTTAAAATCTACTTAGTGAAAGCGTTTCCTCACCAACATTTTCATGAATCGGAGAGAGACTTTATGACACTTAGATTTATGGTATCTGTGTTCCTATCCATGTGAATATTTAATAACCATAATCACAAGTCAAGGTTAGTGACAAATCCAAACTCATATGAACTGAACTTGTTCTATCTTACTTTCTTGCCACCTGGCAGCACAAGGGCCTATCATTGCTACCAAGTTGTTATGCAAACAACTGAGAACTCATAGAACTCACATGCATGGTCAACTTAACTGGAATGGGCATAGAAACAAGAATATGTCAACACAATAGGTTACAAATCTCAAGTTGTGGGCTAGTGTTTACAATAGGTTTACTCTTGATTAGTTCTTGAAACTTTCAAGATCTTTAAGACTCCCACTAACCTCTTGACATATAAGATTTTCTTGTCATGAACCATTCCTTGACTAATCAAATATTCAAGAGTTAGTGCGGATTCTTATCAAGACAAACAATTCATACAATTGGCCTTAGTTGGTCTTTGTTTTATCCAAAACATCACAACTTACCAATTTCAAATGTACAAGAGTAGAAAACTTTTACTCTACATTTGATAAGTGTTTTAAACCTTTCTTAATTCAATGTCACTCAAGGCACAACCTTGGATTATGACTCTATGATTTGTTTTGGAACGAAGTATGATTCATCTTCTTGATTTAAACTATTTCAACAATTCTCGATTCCTCTTCTTAGCCATACAAATGCACTAAAGATGTATTTAGAGGATCAATTGTGACATGGTTTTCCACAATCATTAAGATGGTCGTAAAACACGATACTAAAGTACTCTCTTATCTTTTCAGATTGGAGGAACTTTTATCTCTCTGCCTAATTTGAATTTTCTCATTCGCTTTGCCATACATTGAACCTTTTCCACTGTTCAGAATTATACTTAAACTTGTAAGCATAACCATGTTTACAAAACCTTAGTAAATCATAACGAATAGTCTTATCGATCTTTGTGGTTGATCTTGAATAGCGCACACCCAGTGTACCTGGTCCCCTAGTCCTTCACTTGACTCACATATACATGTGAACAAGGAATTTGTCTTAATTTACCAAAAATGAAAATTCTCATTCATCATACTATAAAACTTGCATGGTTCCAAGTTACTGTCCAATTGAAACTTGGGTGATGAGAATCTTTACTTATTTGGTAAATTTAGACACTACCACAAATGAAAGAATCAAATCCACCTTCCTAACCTAGAAACATACAAACATCAATTTTCACAAAAGCCATTGCAAGGAGATATAAAAATAAAACAAAATTTTATTTATTTATAAAATGCGGGAAAAACTTTTCCTTACAATGTAATTACAAATGAAAACTATGTTATTACATATTTTTAGCAATCTATCATAACTCCTAAGCAGCAGCTCAAAAATCCAATCTTCGAACCATGTAATTGAAATCCATCTTCGCGATTAGATTCAACATACTCTTACTTTTAAGCTTCCTTCCCTTTGCTTGATCCTACAAAACATCAAAATGCAACCTTGTCACATTATGTATTAACAATTAACAATTAGGAACTTAATACAGTTAGAAAGTAGACTTACCTGAAGCAGAACCATTAAATCTGATTAAATTTCTCAGGTAGTCAGGGCAGCTTCGCTTCCAATGTCCTTTTCCTTGGTAGCAGAAACACACAGGCTCTCATGGAACAGTCTCAGAATTGGCCATTCTCTTATGATCAAAACTTTTGACCATGGCCAATTCCTTTCCTTTAGGAGAAGGAATCTTTTTTGGATGTCCATGTCAGCTTGGGATGTTGATCTTCCAGTCAGATTTGCTTGACCATTGCGCCAAATCATTGTTGATTCAGCAGCAATTAGCAAATTGATGAGATAAATTAGGGTCATGTCGTGATCTGTCACATAGTAGTCTTTAATGAACACACTATATAACTCAGGAAGTGACTGTAGAACCCATTCAATAACCAACTTCCTTGGGAAGATGACACCCAACATCCTCAGCCTATCAATATGCAACTTTATGTCCAAGACATGAGTACATACATGCCTTCCATCTTTGTGTTTACTATTCAATAAGGATTGAGTGATCCTGAACTTTTTAAGTCTTCGAGCTTGTGGGTCAAGGAGAATAATTGGAGGAGGTGGAGGAAACGAAGTATGATTTTCACTTCTACGATCCAATCATGGAACATCATCTTCGAAATGAAAGTTTGTTGTAGAAGATTTGGGAAGACCTTAGTTGTCTGAGGCAGACATCTACAAGGGAGAAATTCAAGTTAGTTGATTTAGTCCTTAATATAACACCCAAATGAAATATTAAGTCTAGTACCCAACACAATATTTTACAATTTGGAAGAGGGATGCCGTAATCCAAACTGCAAAATATTTGAAGGTAGGTAAATGACGATTTACCAATTTCCACCCCGAAAAACGAAAAATAATTTTATGTTTTAAGTGAATTGAAACGCCTAGATCCTTTGAGATTCATTGAACAATTCAATGACATGTTTAAATCTCGATTGTGCCCTTCAAGTTTATGACTGGGATGCCGAGGATCACAAACAAGGTGTGAATAACCATGCAAATTAGCTTGGTACACCCAATGTTACAACCACCTAATCAATGTGCCGGTTAACCACACACACTCCATTGATCTATGATTAACATTAAGCTACCCCTTGCCACGCACTGTCAGTCCCAATTAGTGTGCCGGTTAACCACACACACTCCTCTAACGGCTTAACAAGGTGCAAAGTGCAATTTCATGGGTTAGCACCATATTCACATTTTCCTAAGTAACTAAGATTGGGAATTTACAAGTGTTTAGTTACTTAGTATATATCATTATACTTTTAATGAAGGGAGAATTAAAGTCGTATCCTACCCGTTCGGCTAACGGCCCTCCACCACTCATGGAAGCGGTGGGTGAGAGTGGACACCCATTAAACTGCCATTTTATAGGCAGTAACCTTATACCCCCTTATAGACTAGTTCGTAAATGAGGCATATATATATATATATATATATATATATATATACATAAATATTAAATCTATAATATTATAATAGTATAAGGGTTGAATTTTAAACTTTTAAAATTCTAGGGTTTGGAATTAAAGTATTCAAAAGTGAAAATTTACAAATTCCAAAACTTGAGGGCAAGTTTTCAACTATTCAAAAACTTTTGGAATCCATAACTTATGAGTTTAATATAGGTTTTAAGAAAAGACTTTTGACATTCCATAACTTGAGGACAATTTATGGAGTTCATAAAACCATTTATAGGAAAAGACTCTTCAATTTTCTATAATCTATGAGTTTAATGGCTCTTTTAAAGAAAAACTTTTCATTTTCCATAACTTGAGGACAAGTTATGGAATTCATCAAAATCATTTAGATCAAAAATTCTAACAAGAAAAACAAACAATTTGTCTATGATCTAAATTAAACTCATAAGAACAAGACAATTTATATCAAACAAATTTCATGTAATTAGCCTAACCATATAAACTAATACAAAACATGAAAATTTGACAATTATCTTATAAATTGGATAAGCATCATCATTACCACATCAAAAACAGGTTTATCAGTTCAAAAACAGCTTAGGGTAATGATCCTAGTCCAATTCCATCCAAAAACATCGAAAATCTACACTCAGGGGCTCCAACTCATCGAGTGCAAGAAGAAACTCAACGATTTGGATGAGTTTGTGCGTGGAATCGGCAAGTTCATCAGTGGACTCGGCAAGTCCACTTTGTAGAACAGCAGAAAATCGATTTTTATAGCATTTCCAAGCAAGTAGCATCAAGTATAATTGAAAATAAGCTTAGGCTCTGATACCACTGTTGGGTTTTGAGCATTCTAACACACCTATGGTGTACATGCAACCCTAAATACCTTGGATCTATGTTTTCACTATTCTACATGTAAACTTGAACTTTCCAAGGAATTACCCAAACTATCATACAAAATCTTAATACTTGGGTAATAAAACAAGTTGGATGACATACCTTTTCTTGTAGTTGGAAGCCTTGGAGATTTAAGAGCTTAGTGCCCCAATTTTTGCATCGCCAATGGATCACACAACACCACCAACAATTGGAATAACTTGAGAGAAGAGTATATACACTCAAAATCAGCTAGCCCTCATTTGTCTATCACTAGTCACTCCTTAGTCCCTATTTCACGAGCTATGAGGCTTCTTATATAGTGTGCACATTAGGGTTACACCATGTAACTCATGACTTTCCATATTCCTCATGATCCATGGGTTTTAACCTCCATGGAGTATCCATGGGTCACCACATGGGTTTAGCCCAACATGAGGAACAATGGATCATAAGCCCATTTTATAAGAATGAATGAATTGCCAAATCAATCCCCATTTATTTAATTAGTCTCTTTTGATCACAAAATTAATTCCAAACTAATTCTTGATCAATACTAATTAAATAATATAATTTCATATTAATATATTAGAACTTATAATATATTAATAAATCATAAATACCCTCTTTTCACAAAAGTCTATCCAAATTGTTCCGATGCCATGCAACCCAAATGGAGCATGCTACCCTCAGGTCAAGTACATACCAATAATAGTTATGGGCTTAGACACCTAATCCAACACACCCAAGTTTCAGTTTGATAGAAACTTGGAATCATGAAACCTGTATTGTGTGATGAATGAGAACTTCATCTTTGGGAAATTAAGATTAATTCCTTGTTCACATGTATATGTGAGTCAAGTGAATGACTAGGGGATCGGGTACATTGGGTGTGCGCTGGTCAGGTCCACCTCAAAGAACGATAAGACTATTCTTCATGATTTACTAAAGTTTGGTAAATATGGTTATGCTTACAGTTTTAAGTATAATTCTAAACACTGGAAAAGTTTCAATGTGTGGCAGAATGAATAAGAAGAATCAAATTAGGCAGAAAGATAAAAGTTTCTCCAATCTGAAAAGATGGGAGAGTACTTTAGTATCATGTTTTATGATCATCTTAATGATTATGGAAAACCATATCACAGTTTATCCTATAAGGACATCTTAGTGCATTTGTATGGCTAAGAAAAGGAATCGTGAATTGTTGAAATAGTAAAATTTAGAAGATGAGTCATACTTCGTTCCAAAAACAAGTCTTAGAGTCATACTCCAAGCTTGTGCCTTGAGTGATACTAAATTAAGAAGGTTTATAACACTCGTCAAATGTAGAGTAAAATGTTTCTTACTATTTTACATTTGAAATTGGTAAGTTGTGATGTCTTGGTAAGGACAAATTCCAACTAAGACCAGTTGTGTGAAGTGTTAGTCTTGATTAGAATTCATACTAACTCTTGAATATTTGTTTGTCAAGTAACGTTCCTTGACAAAGTGAATATTATATGTTAAGAGGTCAGTGGGAGTCTTAAGGATCTTGACAAGTTTCAAGAACTAATCAAGAACAAAACCTATTATTTATCACTAGCACACGACTTGAGGTTTGTAACCTATCGTGTTGACATATTCTTGTTTTTGTGCCCATTCCAGTTAAAGTTGACAATGCATGTGAGTTCTATGAGTTCTCAGTTTTTCGCATAACAACTTGGAAGAAATGGTAGGCCCTTGTGCTGCTAAGTGGCAATAAATTAGGATTGAACAAGTTCAGTCCATATGGTTTTGATCTGTTACTAACTATATCTTGTGATTATGGTTATAACAAATTCGCATGGATAGGAACACATACACCATAAAATCTAAGTGTCATAAGGTTTCTCTCCAATTCATGAAAATGATTGTGAGGAAACGCTTTCACTAAGTAGATTTTAAGGAGATAGAATTATGATATTTTCATTCTCCAATTCAATTATGATTATGGAATCCCTCAATTGTGAGAAATGGCAAAGGGTCTAAATATTTGAGACTTATTGTTGTAAGTCTAAAATTGTTTAGACACACATGTGAGCTATCTAAGGAAAGGTGTATGAGTTTGAGAAGCCTAGATAAAGTCTTATCGAAGCATATAATATCACAAATTTGAACTTTGGTAATGAAATTCAATAAGTATTGATTTCTAGAAGTCCAACTGATTTATGGGTACATGTCAAAGCTAGTGGGAGCATAAGTGTTATGCTAGTAAGATAATAATTATGATGCTAGTGGGAGCATAATTATTATTGTAAGTGTTGCAAGTTAGCAATGTTAATTATAGAAAACAAAAGTTTCAATTCGCAAAGTTGTGGGTTTGAAAAGTTGTTTTGCTATAATTAAGGGAGAGGAATTTATACTTCATTTCAAAATCTAAAAGCTTAGATTGAGTTTTTAATCGAATTTAGTCAAATATATATGAATGTTATGTTGGAATGGTTCAACATAAGGAAATTCTATATATGGAAAGGTTAATTGCGTTCTCAAAATTCAATTATGATTACGGCATCCCTCTTCATAATTCGAATTGTGAGAACATGGCAAATAGAAATATTATAGCAAAAGGCTGATCAAGTATCATGTCTTTATGTTAGACATTATGAATCACATCCTATATGCTTTGGGTATAGGATCGGTTGCATATGCTATAATATTCTCGTGTTCTAAATTTTCCAAATGCCTAGGGCATTAAGAGGGAAAAAGGACTAGAACCGGATATGACTAAAGTGGTTAACAACTATTAAGGAAAATCTAAGGTTCGCCAAGGACTGGTCGCTTGTAGTTGGAAGTATAAAATGGATGGACCATATTGACATATTCTGAAAAGAGGCAACTCTTGTTTAGAAGTGATAGTTGAAATGGGAATATGGCAATGTTTCCATAAGTGGAAGTTATTCTTTAACTATGTGTAAGATTAGGAAACCTAATGCAAGAAGGATGTTCAAAGGAATGCACTTTGAATTTGAGGCTTCGCTTCCTTGGAATTGTTTTGTTAACAATCTCCAATGGAAAGTTTTGTAATATCGTTGGTCAAGTCTCTGTGACTTTTGGTACCATGACGTTACAAAGGCCGCATTACATGATAGTTTAGCAGTGATAAGAATTTGGAATTCTTACACTTGCAATAAAGATTTTGAATTCTGAAATGAGCATCATTGAAATGTTTTTCAATTAATCTATTTCACAAAGTCAGGACCATAGACAAACATAGTGTGCATGCTTGGAGCATAGCATAACTATTATTTTAATTCAAGTATTAAGTTGATAAATCGAAACATTATACAATGAAAAATGAGTAATCAATATGGCATTCAAAAGTTTTGGGGCCATATAGGATTAGTATTATTCTTGTGCTTCACTTTGCATGTTTTGACTTCCCGAATAACTAGGTTATTCAAATCATCCATAGTCGATCATACTTTGGAAGTAGTTATTGAGGCAAGACTGTCATGAATGGGTCTGTAGATGTGATTTAGTCAAAGCACAAGTTTGCTACGGTGTTCATGAGTACTCGCAGAATAAGATTCGAGTATTGGATTCAACCCACGCTCATCTGAATCACTTCATGGATTTTATCACGAGTGATTGTGAGACGATAATATCTTATATTCTTGAAACGGAAACATGTGAGTTGTAGTTGCAAGTCGGTTGCACATTGACATATGTAAACGCACCAGTAACTTGGTTGTTATAAAACATATTGTTGTGTGTAATTTGATAAGTTAGTACAAGCAAGAATTTGGGTCGAAGTTTATCTGTTCCTCTTACCCCATGTGGATAAAAGCAATATTTGTGGGCCCCTCGATTATTTTGTGATGACACCCCTAAGTGCTTGACCAATCCTGGACTGATTTGATTTGTTCAATTAGTCGGTCGTCATAAATCGAAAATCGGGAAACAACAGATGGATAGAGAGAATGATTATAATCCATGTCTCAGTCCATATGATACCTAGAATGGAGGAATATATGATCCCTTATCTACAGGATGCGTCATTGACTAGGTCAGAGTTCGACATCGGCTTTTACGAGCTACGATTGCTAGTCGGGTTGTGGAGTTGTACTTGCAATAGTAGTTATTAGACTTATCCAAGTGGGAGACTGTTGGATTAGTGTCTAAGTCCATAACTATAATTGGTATGTACTTGACCCGAGAGTAGCATGGTCCATTTGGGTTACATGGCACCGGAACAATCTGAAGGATGGATAATTGAGAAGAGGTTATTTATGGTTTATTAATATATTATAAGTTCTAAAAGATTAATATGAAATCATATTATTTAATTAGTATTGATCAAGAATTAATTTGGAATTAATTTTGTGATCAAAAGAGACTAATTAAATATACGGGGATTGATTATGTAAATCATTCATTCTTATAATGTGGGCTTATGATCCATAGTTCTTTATGTTGGGCTAAACCCATGTGGTGACCCATGGATGATCCATGGAGGTTTAAACCCATGGAGAATGAGGAATATGGAAGTTCATGCACATTAGGGTTTGCATGGTGTAACCCAAATTAAGCCACACTATATAAGAACCCCTCTAGCTCATGAAATCGACACTTAAGTAAGCTTGTAAGAGTGCTAGCCGATTTAGTGAAGCAAGACAACCTGCTCTCAAGTTCCTCCATTGTTGGTGGTGTTGTGCGATTCCATTTGAGCTGCAACAGTTGGGGCACTAAGTTCTTAAAGGTCCAAGGTTTGCAACTACAACAAAAGGTATGTCATATAACTAGAATTTCGTATTAAAGATAATCCATTGTATGTTGGTTAGGATGATGCTTTGGAAAAACAAATTTTGCATGTATATTAGAGAAAACATAGATTCAAAGCATCTAGGGTTGCATGTACACCATAGGAGTGTTAGAATGCTCAAAACCCTTCATCATGCCCCCTTGCCACATTTGTGACACCCGCTACCAGATCAACAAACCCCAAAATAAGCCTTCCTGCACTTCCCACAAGTGCGGCCGCGTTGACCTACAGACCTAGAATCAGCGGTCTTGGACCGCTTCGGCGTCGACGGCAACTGCGCCGGGGTATGCCTCTTCTCTCTCAACTGTAACTCAATCTCAAGCTCACGCCACCTAGCGGCCTCCTGTAGCTCTAGTAATGTATCACAACGCCGGTTGACACCAAACTGTCTAATGTCGATCTTGAGCATGCTCAGATAACGTTTTATGTGATCTTGCTCGGAAGCAAACTCCGGGAAAAACATTTCCCTCTCAGTAAACATACGGGTGATCTCCGTCACCGACTCCAATCCTTGTCTCAAATCCAAAAACTCTTGTGCCAGCCGCTCTCGCTCAACCCTCAGAATTTACCAAGTGCATAACATCTCCATGAACTAATCCCAAGTAACTGCAACTCTCTGCTGATCACAATACGACCCCGTCATCAATCTCCACCAGTCCTACGCTTCGAACATCAGCAGGTTTAGAGCACACCTAACCTTCTGGTCAGTAGGACACGAGCATGTGAACAAGCATCCTTCAACGTCAGATAGCCACCTCATGGCTATGATCGGGTCCTAAATCCCATCGAAAGTTGGGGGCTTCTTTTTATCGAAGTACCGGTACTGAAAAGCCTGACCTGTCCTCGTACCTACAACTGCTACGGCTATGGAGGCTATAGCGGCAGCCGTCTCAGCTATGGATGCATAGCGCTTATCAAAGTACTCGATCATGGCGGTCTTGATAGACCCAGACATCCCCGGCATCTGTGCCTGGAATAGTGCATCAACCTCATCATGTAGGATCTCCCGAATCCTAGCATCCAACTCCTCCGGTCTCATCTGTCCAATGGTCCCTGTCACTGCTGCTGACTTGCCGTAACTGCCAGCTCCTGATCCTGATCCTAATCCTGATCTGGATCCGGTCTCAAATCTCCACGTAGTTACCATTATGAACATACACCAGAAAGATATCAGATACTCCATATAATAATGGGGAAACAACTCCCAACCAAACCTTAGGGGTTGTGGCCTCCTTGCTACGAGTATGGGTCCTGTGATTTCAGTAGTACGGGCCCATACTACCTTCCACACTAACCAATATTTGTCTTAAGGATCATCACAACACCCAAACACTGTATATAAGCATAGGTGAGCGCTGAATCCTCACTCCTAGAGGAAGGCTAAATATTTGATCCTACCCTAAGCCCTCCATCAAACAAGAACAGGAAATATGGCCAAACCGAACATTCTCAGGATATCAGGTCTTAGTTATGTAAAACTACGATGCATACACTAGGAAACTACAGTAATGATTTCAAATTCATATAAGAAAACCCTAGGCTATAAGGCGTCATATAATCAGGCAATTCTATCATGCAATCCCTGAAGATCCCTAGCCTATCGCACATCTTACATACTTCTTTATTATTTTGAAAACCATTTGAAAATCATTTTGAAAATCTTTTCCTAAGTTTGAGACTGGTTTCACACGAGCGTTCTTCCAATTCACTCAAACCAAGACTCTGATACCAACTTGTAACATCCATAAAATTCATAAAAATTTTAAGCATTTTCAAGCATCCAAAAACCATTAGTAATTACAAAATAGTTTCATATCAGAGAAACCCATAAATCAAAATCATAAAATGTGAGGAGGTGCTCGACCCAGACTTCGCCTTCCTGCGATCATCCGAAGTACCTGAAACAAAATCCAAAACTGTAAGCCCGAAGCTTACAGAGTTCCCCCAAAATACTGATACATTACAAATAATACACATAATAACAGCATGTAATGGGTCTACAGATTCACAGAGTGGATTACCCAAATCCCCGAACCCACAGTATGAGTCTAGCTTGCCTTATAGGCCCACAACTCACATTTGGCTTGCTCCCAAGCCCACATCATAAGTCTGCCTTGCTCTTGAGCCCACAACTTATGTTTTCCTTGAACCTTCATTCCTAAGACTAGAATATAGATGATCAGCCCTCAATGAGAGTCTGGCATGCTCCCTTGGCCCTCACCTCACATCTAGAATGCTTCAGAGTCCTCAATATGAGTCTGGTACGCTCTCACTGGCCCTCAGCTCATATCTGGCATATTACAGGGTTTGTTGGTTACCGCACAAAGCAGTATAACCTCAACACTACCCACCCAACATGTTGATATGTAACAGCTAAATACACATACAAATTATCAGAAAGTATCACAGGTAGTCCTACAGATATACCAGACTAGCGTATCAAACTAGCATGCATATCTAACTCACACTCAGCATATCAACAACTACTAGTATATCAATCCAATGGGCAAGCCTTGGTGCCATCGACCCCTAAGTATAGTGAGGGAAACTCACCTCACAGGTAGTGCTGAACCGATAAAATCAAATTCCAACTCACAACCTCGAACTCAACTGCCTGTAAGCACCATATGACTAATTCCATTAAAATCTAAATTACCAAAACACCCTCAGAAGTCAAACTTGGTCAACTATGGTCACAGTCAAAGTCAACAATCAAGGTCAATAGTCCATATTGACCCAACTCGTCGAGTTCCTTCATATCTCAGAAGATCGAGAAGACCTCGAGACAACTCACTAAGTTGCTAGAGCAACTCGTCGAGTTCTTCAATGTCCAGAAAACCGAGGAAAAACTCAACCAACTCGTCGAGTCATCTCATCAACTCGTCGAGTTCACTAAGTATCTAGAAAGCGGGAAACCCTATCCAACTCGTCGAGTTGGCTAAGCAACTCATTGAGTTTTCCTGTCTTAACGTATTTAGCCCTTTCCAGTCGAATCCAAGGCCCCAAACTACAAATTTAGCCCCTTAGCATTGAGATACCATGTAAAGTTGGTAACTTTACGTGCATGCAATGTATCAAATCAATTAAACCACTCATAGGAAGCTTATTATGGGTTTTAGAGCGTGAAGGAGGGCCAAGACTTAATAAAGTTGGCAAGTTTAAGTCCAAGGAGGCCCTACAATGCTTAGATCTGAAGTCCTAGCTTCAAAGCATGCTCAAAACCAAGAATGACTTAAGAATAAGCTAGAAATGACCATAAACTCTCTAATGGAGAGATTTAACAAAGGATTGATCAAGATGGCGACTTTTTACCTCCAAATGGTTGCAAAAATAGTGAACTTCCTGGATCTAAGGCCTTCTATGCAATCCAACCTCTTCAAGCTTCTAGTTTCCTCCAAAAGAACACAATATTTACTTTCCAAAGCTCACACACACTCAAAAAAGTAATAAAGCACGGATATGGTTTCTCTCTGGACAATAAGGTGGTGAGGGGACTTAAGGTCCTTTAAATAAAGTGTCGAACCTAAAAATTAGGGTTTTCATGCACAGCGTCAACTCGTCGAGTTGGGGTCCTCTAACTCATCGAGTAGGCTCAATAATACACGCGGCCTTATTAGTTTCTACACAATGGGTTGGGGCCTCCAACTCGTCGAGTAGGTCTTATGTGATGTACAAAAATTCTTAAAATTCATACCTGTGGATCGGGATGTTACATGTGCAAACGAAGTTCTTTTCAAAAGTGCACCCGCTGACTTTGTGAGAGGCATCACCACATCGATAACAAACTTTGATTCCAAGATTCTTTCCTTACAATAGATTTTGATTTCTTTTTAAATGTTGAACCCAAGGAACTTTGACAATTTCAATTAAGAGTTCTTGTTTTAGTTCTGGAACAAGGAATGTCATCGATGGTATGCTTAGTTGATACCTTGTCACGAGTCTCATGAATCGTTGATTCATTAGAAGTAGAGGACTTTGATTGATCTTCGGGTTTAGAATTGCTATCGGAACACTGAGGAAAAATGCTAAGAATTTCGTTTACTGATTGAACTTTACCATTGCATATAGGAAATTTTAGCAAAATTTTAGTGGAAAGAAGAACATACTAACGATGAGAAGGTTGATGAGAAGGATCAAGAGCAGATAATTAAGCAACACAATTGGTGATACCATTAGAATCAGTGGACCAGTGAGTATCAATTAAAGTTTGTTTTATAAAATAAGAGCTCAAAAATCTATCCTTAAAATCTTCTTTTAAACATACAACTTTATAAGAGGTTTGTTTAGTCCCAATAACTTTGTAAAGGAAACAATACCTTCTATATCACCTCTAAGAATTTACTCATACTGATCTGGAATCTGAGAATTAATAATTCGTGTGAAATTTAAGTGAGAAGAGGCCCAGTTTTCAAAATGAGTTGAATGCATTTAGCATGATCAACAACTTTTTCTTTTTCAGTATGAAGAAAATTATTGGTCTGTGAGACACATGTGTTTTCCTTTTTTAATGTAGAAGGATATTTTTCAAAACAAACAAAAATTTCTTTTAGTTTCTTTAACTCAAAGATAAGATAAGATCTTTGTGACATTCCCATTTTCGCGGCCAGAGAAAACCGATTTCTTTATGCTTATTTAAAAATCAGAGTTTTCTTTTTGAAGAATAACATTGCAGAATTTGTTTCCAGAAAAATATGATAATGATATTATCAAATCATTTCCGAAGAAATGTATTTTATTTATTTTAAAACATTGGGATGTCATCGTCAATACAAAAACATAAGCAAAACGAAATATTACAAGTCTTATAGTAATTAAACTAGTGCCTAATACTCCTTGAATCTCTCAACATAATGTATCTTTAACATCGCTACCATTGATACAACAAAATAAGTGGGTCAGATTAGGAAACCTGGTGAGTACATAGGGTTTTCAACCCACAATAATCTAATTATTATGTTTAATCATCAAACAATTAACCTAATTTCCCATCCCCATTATCTTCTTTATTCTTAAGGGTCTTCCCTAAGAATAATCTATTCTTCATTTATTCA
This sequence comes from Lactuca sativa, assembly GCF_002870075.4. Taxonomy (NCBI): domain Eukaryota; kingdom Viridiplantae; phylum Streptophyta; class Magnoliopsida; order Asterales; family Asteraceae; genus Lactuca; species Lactuca sativa. The sequence continues at coordinate 41,752,601 of NC_056630.2, read as the reverse complement.
TTCCTAAGGATTATCCTAAGGAAAAGGCACAAAGCCCATTGATGTCAGGGTTTATCTAACACGCACTAAGTCCATAGCTGCCAGTGTTATTTATTAAGCACAACTACCAACGTTATCTATTAGGCATTATGTATATAGCTGCCAATGTTCATTTATAAGGCATTAAGCCCATAGCTGCCAAGGTTTTTAGAGTACATCTGGTGAACACATAGTTTAAAAACACCATTAGTTTGTGAGCCTGCTAGCGTTCCACAGGACTGTCTAGAATTGTTCGTGATTGTCATCTATACTCTGCTACATGACTGGATCAGCTTTAAAGTCAAGGCTTCTCATCATCTTTCACCTCTCATCATCTATATCATATTTCTTCTCTAATCACCCATATCATATTTCATCCACCCATCTTTACCCATCATATTTATAGGTATAAAAATACATATACAGTTTAAATCAAGTAAAACATGCATAAATCGTTCATCTAGCATAGATATCAGGAACACATATCATAAGCACACACATAATGTATTGATATTAAATACTTCATATCTATGTGTAAGATGAAAGTAACTATGCACTTAATTGTTAAAGTGACGATTTGAAATTCAGGCAGCGCTTCGCTTCTAGCACCTATCTTTTCCTTTGACATAACCTAGTATCATTATTATTAAGTTTTAGTATAATATTTATTGCGATTAATTATTAGTGTAGATTCATCATTAACTCAAAGTCAACTTTAAGATCTATCAAGTAAAGAACAACCAGGTACGATCATATTGGAGGTAGGGCCCGTTTGGTATACGAAGTATACTGTTTGGAAATCCCACTAAAAACACCTCACTAAATCCAGCCTAGACGTCATCCCCGTAAGTAGATCAATTAGTATAATGACTTGGAATCACTGATAAATTTTGTGCATACGTTCATAATAACGATAATGAACCTAAACATAAGTCGTACTTAAAGTACGTCCAACATAACTCAACTTACAAGTGGTTTAGCGAGAAACCGGACTCTACGCGGGCAGAACTTCAGAGCCGAAAGCTCTACTTCTCGGTGCTTTGTAGCGCTCCGGGGCTTCGCTTCTAACACCTAGGAAGTTCTAGAGAAAAGGTCTTAAGACCTTGCGAGGTTTGGGAGAGAATTAGTTGAAGAGGTGTAACACACACAAAAATTAAAGCCAATTTAAAACTTTTTATAACATTTAAAACCATTAAGTTACTACAGTTTGTTTTCAAAATAGTTTAAACATCAGAGTATCCCCATAATCAAATCATATATTATGAAATATGAGGAGCTGTATAATCACGCCTTCACTTTCCCGCGATCATCAGAAGTACATGAAACAATAATCAATAAACATAAGCTCGTAGGGCCTACAGCCTATCCGGACCGCCCCGGGTATGTTGGCCTTCAGCACAAAGCAGGATAGCCTCAACCCAACCACCAGACAAACAATCATGTGCACATAAGTAACATATGCTAGCCTATAAATATATCAATCGACATCTCTAATAAATCAATTTGCATGGCAACATCCTATAACCAGGATACCAATATAGCAGGCCACTAAGCATATTATCATCCTAACTACCAGAGTGCTAATCAATAAGCATAACATGCAATAAACCCGGATACAATCCGAAGGGTCGGCATTGATGCCTTAGACCCTGTTGTTATAGTGAGAATAACTCACATGGCACTGTTGAAGTCCTGCGGATGAAACTCCAGCTGCTGGTTGACAGATTCGTAAACTGCCAACATCAAACAATACCCCATTAATAATTGGGTTCCAAGCCCAAGGTCCAACTCACATTCCAAAGGTCCAATAGTCAAGTAGTGGGCCAAAGCCCAACATATGGCCCAATTTTCCAAATTGGGCCCAACCCTTCTCATGGGCCTTACCTAAAGGCCTAATCAACTATTCTGGTCCAAATACTTGGCAATCCAATGGTCCAATATCTCATAATCATAAAGGCCCAATTATGGCCCAATTTTCTAAATTGGGCGCAAGACTCTCACATAGGCCTTATCCTAAAAGCCATACAGTTATTTAGTCCATTTACTTATTCTTGGAAAGCCCATTAATAGTCCAATCACAAAAGCCCAATAGAAATGCCTAATTCAAGGCCCAAGTGAAATTAGGGTTTCCACATGAAATGACGATTAAGGTTAAGTGTTTCTTATTTAACCCATTAAGGACTTAATCCATTAACTCCAATATTGCCTTAGGTTAATTTTCCAATGATTATTAATTATTATTTTAGGTTTAATAAATAATTTTCATGCGGTCCCGATCAATCCCAAAATTAGGGTTTCAAGGTATTAGGGTTTTCCAAACCCTAATTAGGGTTTCCAACCCAAATAATAGCCCATTAATCAAATGGTTGGGCTTTTAGGTCAATTAGAGCTTCATTGGGCCCATTAGGATTTCATTGGGCCCACTTTGTCCAAGCATCCCCAAACGAGTCAAAACGCAAACGAGGCACACCGCCACCCAACACGGCGATTGGTGGCGGCAGGAGGCAGCAACCACCACCTCACGGTGGTGGTTATGGATTTTTCTATTGATTATTTCGACACGATTACAAAAAATATTACAATGAACACACACACACACACATACTCAAAATAACATAATTATACACACCCACAGCCACCCTTGGGGTGGTAGGTGGTGGTAGATGATGGCAGCTACCACCTCACGGTGGTGGTGGTGGTGGCCCTCTTGTAATTCCGGCTAAGACAACCACCCACACATGACACACACGAAATTAACACCATACAACAGCATACACACCCGCCATGGTTGTTCTTAAGGCGGCAGCCACCATGGTCGGCAGCCATTGTGGTTTTTCTTGGGTTTTTTCGGCAGCAGCAACCTGAGACACCCACAAGCTTGCGGGACACGACTGAAGAGCACACACCCATTACACACACCTGCACTTAACATCCGCGATGAGCAGCGGAGAAGAATACCGATCACAGTGGGACAATCGTGTGGTGGCGACGACCACGTCAACCCAACAGCGGAGGAACAAGTGGCGGAAGGCAGCGGCAGTGGCAAAGGTTAGCGACAATAGCATTAGTTGTTAGGGCAGCAGATGACGACATCCATTGGCGGTCGTCACGTGATACCATGATATGTACAATGGCGAAAAGAACGAATGAATGAGGAGGACGAGGCGCGTTCGAGCAGGGTGACACACCGTCACGACGTCGATTTTCGACGTTCTTGGCTTCTCCGACAGCAGGAGCTACAGTGGTGGCATCATGGTGGTTCTTCGACTTCAACAGGAAAGGGAGGCGGCGGTGGAAGGTCACATATGGAATGGTGGCAGCTACAAAATGACTTAGTGTTAGGGTTTGACAGATGTGCAAGGCGGCGGGTTTAATACCCGTGCACACAAACTTCTTATCCAAAGTACACCTTTGGTCCCTCCTTCCCTTTTTTCTTCTGAATTAAATCCCAAAATTTACCATTTGGCCCTGTCTTCTGAAATGTTTACAATCCAGCTCCATATGTTACCCTATTAGCCCTTGCCCTCAAAATCCTTTCGTAGTAAGTCCTAATTTTACTAAATGGCCCTCCACTTTGAGAATCTTTTACAAAACAAAACCAGAAATGACACTCAAACCCCCGAGACTATAAATCATGTCATTTGGCTTCCCGAAACCAACACTCTGTTAATTATTATTTGATTTTAGGCTAAAATAATATAAAATAATAATAAAAATTACCTCTCAGGGTTCCGGGTTTATCATTTAATTATGTTATTTTAAATGGGATGTTACAATTCTCCCCCACATGAATTTGATTTCGTCCTGGAAATCTTTTCTTATCATTCCTTATATGCCAAACAACTTGAACTACGTGGCCACCATCCTGTGCATAATCCCAGCCTTCCCAAGGCAATCATAACCAACCCTCATAGGGCTCTACAATCTAAAGGTGAATGCATTCCTTGCAACATAAACACATTACTCAATCGGAATCCTAAAATCTTGAGATGGTCTGACTCCTTGACGGACCGCGCATATTGAACGATTGCTATTTCCATTCCATGTATCCCTTAAACTGACTATACAACAACTGATAACTGGAGGTTCTCTCCAGAAATCATAACCACATACCAAGTTTCCCTGCAATACACTTACACTTGACAGAAAACTCATCCGGAATACCGGAAACCTGCCCGGTGGCTAAACCGACGAGCGATCTTACAGTCGCTCCACTCGATCCCCGAAGGAAACTTCGACTAGCAATAACTGCCCTAACTGTATCGCCACTCATGGCTCCATCAGTCCTTCTGATCCATCCGATCATAATAGTCTAACAACTTATCGCCGTAGAATCAAGTACGATTAGTGAACGCTACCTGAATAACTATAGTCTTACATCATGCCCGGTCTCCAACGACCTACCGTTTCCTAATTCCAATCACGTTGTGGTCTAACCACAATCTTCCGAACTGACCCACCCTGGCTTAATCATCTGAAAGAATCTGTGAATGCTACGAGTCACCCTGCAGTCTTACAACATTTTCGCTCTAATACAACCGTAGCTCGATGTCTTACCCTCAATCTATCAATCCAATTACCCTCAGAGTCGAGCACACACACTCGACCGGACATCCGAACTGAACTCAATTCTTGACTGGAATCCCAACCTGATTTCCCTAAATTCTGCTATCAAGCACCAAAAAGATGCGATTCACATGCCGGGGAGTTTTACCAAACTGCTAACTCACACAACACTCAAACCCAACAGCCACTTCGGCCACCTTTCTCCCTGTCGGGAATGCAAAACTTATCCTACTTCCAAAACCGCTCCTATTTCTAAATCCTGGGATAATTCTCCCCCACTTAGATTCGACTAAGTCTTCACAAAACATGAAAGTTGGAGAATTCACAATTGTCCCTACTTTCCAACGATCGATCCGATGACAACCAACTCTTTCCAACTAGTGCTCCATTACCAGTCAATCACAAGTGATCACACACTTCTTAGAACTAGTTGAACACTTCCTGAATCCTAGTGAAACCGACAGTCCCTAATACTTGAATGATCCCACACTCAAATCCTGAAGTCCAAAAGGTAGATGCTCCAACTAACATCTCATCAGCGAGTTACTTCCCTTGGCGCTTTCCTTCGCCAATCAATAACGGTTACTGAAATACTGAATATTGAAAATGCTGAATAACCATCATGTGGGACCCTGTCCGTAGACCTGCCACATAATACCCTTCTTCCCAAAGTGCTCCAACAAATCTCCAGCTCTCGGCTCAAGAAAATATAACATTCAGGGTCTCAGACCCTGACTCACACACAAGCTCAAACGTCCACTGCAGAAATGCAGTAGCTGAAGCAACATCCACCCTAAATCAGGCTACAAACTACTCCCAAGACATAGTCTCCAATCCCAAAAAAGCAATAAATAGCACAATCAATCCTTCTCGCCCAATACCAGAGATCCAATGCGAATCAGATCTTAGCTCCAATGGGTAGGGGCGGTAATCGCATACGCCTCACAAGATACTCATGCCACATCGACCCACCTGCGCTCACCAGTGCTGAATTAATCTCGCCAACCCCTACAATGTAATAACCCCGAGCTAAAATACAACCTGATCCTGGGGTTCCAAGTCTGCTCAGTTCTTCGAGCTCAAAAACTGAAATGGAACAATCCTTGACTTATAAAACAACATTCCAATCCATCATTTAACCATTCTACTTCCAGCTGCAAAACCCTAGCTGAATGTAATCATCACTACTTTCCGAAGTCCCTGCGACTCACATTCCGGCCTCGAGTAAAACCCCCGAAGCCTAAAATCCAGAAACTCCTGTACTAGCCACTCCAACTCAGCCGACAAAATGTAATGAGTACGGAACATCTTCTTGATCCCAAGTAACTGCAGCTCTTTGCTCATCATAATACATCCCAATAACCAGTCATGGTACTGGATAGCTCGACCAGCTCCCCCTGTCGCCGTTACAGTTGATGTAGCTGTCGCGGCAACCGTCTCGACAATGGCTGCATAATGCTCGTCGAATTACTCAACCGTGGCGGTCTTGATAGACTCAAACATCTCCCGGCAACTGTCCCTGGACAATCTCGATCACCTCCTCCTGGATGATCTCAATGACACGATCCTCTGACAATGGTGGCCTATCCTGGCTGCCAGCTCCCGATCCTAACTCGGATCCGGTCTTAAGACTTCTCGTACCCACCATTCTGGTAATAAACCAGAAAGATATCTGATAACCCATATAATGATAGGGAACCAACTCCCAACCATCCCCAGGGGTTGTGACATCCTTGCTACGCGTATGGGTCCTGTGCTTTCGGTAGTACGGGTCGATACTACCTTCCACACCTACCCATATTTCTCTCAAGTATCACCACAACACCCTAACAATATACGTAAACATAATGAGCGCTCAATCCTCACTGCTAGAGGAATGCTAGATATTTCAAAACTGGCCTCCCGGCCTCTCACAACCCATCCATGAAACTTCCACCAACCCTACAATACTAGTGTATGCTAGCCATACATAACGTTGGACCCCATAGACTTTCAAATACCTGATCCTACTCTAAGCCCACAACCAAACAAGGAACATGAAATAAAGCTAAACCAAACATTTTTAGGCTATAAGATTTTAATTATGTATAACATTGATGCATACACTAAGCAACTACAGTAATTATGTCAATCTCATATAAGGAAAACCCTAGGCTACCCGACACCATACAATAAGGAAAATCTATCATGCAATTCTTGAAGATCCCTAGCCTAGTACTAGCATGTTGTTCTAACATATCACATAAATCAAATAATACATAAGGTATTTTGGGGTCTATCCGCGAGCTCCGACTGATCGTACACTTGCATCCTCCTTTATTATTTTGAAAATTTTTTAAGAAAATCGTTTTATAATCTTGTCCTTAGTTTGAGACTGGAGACACGCGAGTGTTTCCTCCAATTCACTCAAACCAAGGCTTGGATACCAACTTGTAACACCCACAAAAATTCAAGCCAATTTAAAACTTTTTAAAACATTTAAAACCATTAAGTTACTACAGTTTATTTTCAAAATAATTTAAACATCAGAGTATCCCCAGAATCAAATCATATATTATGAAATATGAGGAGCTGTATGATCACGCCTTCGTCTTCTCGCGATCATCAGAAGTACCTGAAACAATAATAGATAAACGTAAGCTCGAAGGCTTAGTGAGTTACCCCCAAAATAGCAACATATAAAAACCAAATAATATAATAACAAACAGTATGCATAATGAGCCTTCAGCATGACTGGACCGCCTCGCAGGGCCTACAGCCTATCCGGACCGCTCGTCGGGCCTTCGGCATCACTGGACTGCCTCGCAGGGACTACAGCCTATTCCGACTGCCCTGGGTATGTTGGCCTTCAGCACAAAGCAGCACCGCCTCAACCCAACCACCAGAAAAACGATAATGTGCACATAAGCAACATATGCTAGCATATAAATATATCAATCGACAGCTCTAGTCAATCAATTAGCATGGCAACATCCTATAACTAGGATACCAACATAGCATGCCACTAAGCATACTATCATCTTAACTACCAGAGTGCTAATCAATAAGCATAGCATGAAATAAACCCAGATACAATCCGAAGGGCCAACATTGGTTCCTTAGACCCTATTGATATAGTGAGAATAACTCACCCGGCACTGTTGAAGTCCTACGGATGAAACTCCAGCTGCTGGTTGACAGATTCCCGAACTGCCAACATCAAACAATACTCAATTAATAATTGGGTTCCAAGCCTAAGGTCCAACTCACATTCCAAAGGTCCAATAGTCAAGTAGTGGGCCAAAGCCCAACATATGGCCCAATTTTCCAAATTGGGCGCAACCTTTCTCGCGGTCCATAGCTTAAGGCCCAACCACCTATTCTGGTCCAAATACTTGGCAATCCAATGGTCCAATATCTCATAATCATAAAGACCCAATTATGGCCCAATTTTCCAATAGAAAGGCCCAACTCAATGCCCAAGTGAAATTAGGGTTTCCACATGAAATGACGATTAGGGTTAAGTGTTTGTTACTTAACCCATTAAGGACTTAATCCATTAAGTACAATATTGCCTTAGGTTAATTTGCCAATGATTATTAATTATTATTTTAGGTTTAATAAATAATTCTCGTGCGGTCCCGATCAATCCCAAAATTAGGGTTTCAAGGCATTAGGGTTTCCAACCTAAATATTCGCCTATTAATCAAATGGTTGGGCTTTTAGGTCAATTAGGGCTTCATTGGGCCCATTAGGGTTTCATTGGGCCCAATTTATCCAAGCATCCCCAAACGAGTCAAAACGCAAACAAGGCACACCGCCACCCAACACGGCGGTTGGTGGCGGCAGGAGGCGGCAGCCACCACCTCTCGGTGGTGGTTATGGATTTTTCTATTGATTATTCTGGCACGATTACAAACAATATTACAATGAACATACACACACACACACACATACTCCAAATAACATAATAATACACACCCACAGCCACCCTTGTGGTGGCAGATAGTGGTAGATGGTGGCAGCCACCGCCTCACGGTGGTGGTGGTTTCCCTCTTGTCATTTCGGCTAAGACAACCACCCACACACGGAACACACGAAATTAACACCATACAACAACATACACACCCGCCATGGTTGTTCTTGAGGCGGCAACCACCATAGCCGGCAGTAGCAACCCGAGACACCCACAAGCTCGTGAGAGACGACTGAAGCACACACACCCGCACTTAATAGCGGCGGTGAACAAGGGAGAAGAATACTGGTCACAGTGGGATAGCCGTGTGGTGGCGACAACCACGTTAACCCAACAGCGGAGGAACAAGTGGCGGAGGGTAGCGGCAGCGGTAAAGGAAAGTGACGGCAGCATTAGTTGTTAGGGCAGCAGACGGCGATATCCTTTGGCGGTCATCACGTGATACCCCGACGTGTACAATGGCGAATAGAACGAACGAAGGAGGAGGACGAGGCACGTTCGAGCAGGGCGACGCACCACCACAACGTCGATCTTCAGCGTTCTTGGCTTATCCGGCAGCAGGAGCTCCAGTGGTGGCATCATGGTGGTTCTCCGACTTCAACAGGCAAGGTAGGCGGCGGTGGAAGGTCACATATGGAATGGTGGTGGCTGCAAAATGACTTAGGGTTAGGGTTTGACGGATGTGCAAGGTGACGAGTTTAATACCCGTGCATACAAACTTCTTGTCCAAAGTACACCTTTGGTCCCTCCTTCGCCTTTTTCTTCCGAATTAAATCCCATAATTTACCATTTTGCCCTGTCTTCTGAAATCTTTACAATCCAGCTCCATATGTTACCCATTTAGCCCTTGCCCTCAAAATCCTTTCATAGTAAGTCCATATTTTACCAAATGGCCCTCCATTTTGAGAATCTTTTGCAAAACAAATCCATAAATGACACTTTATCCCCCGAGACTATAAATCATGTCATTTGGCTTCCCGAAACCAACACTCCGTTAATTATTATTTGATTTTGGGCTAAAATAATATAAAATAATAATAATAATTACCTCTCGGGGTTCCGGGTTTATCATTTAATTATTCTATTTTAAATGGGATGTTACAAGAGGTGTAAGGAAAAGAGAGATTTTCGACTTCTATTTATAGTGGCCAGCAACTGAGTATGTGGGGGCGTACTCAAGGATTGCACTGGGTGTACTCCAGTACGTTGGGCGTACGAGAGCTATGTTGGGTGTACTCATTCCATGTGTCGCTATCTTGTGGTAAGCCGTGGGGAAGAAGGTATGGTCTAGATCATGCCACATGTCACTCCGAGGTTAATCTGAAGATTAATTATCTTCTAAAATCTGTAACTCTCTATTCGATCTCCGTTATCGATGTTCTTTATATCCACACGCAGGTATCGACGTGATCTACAACTTTCATTTAGACTCTGTCGGCTAATTTTGAATTTATTTTTAAAGTTGTATTTTAACAAGCTTAGATAGTTAAAGTCCATTAAAAATTCATAACTCTGTCATCTGACTTTCGTTTTTAACTGTCTTTATATTGTTGAGATCCTATTAACGAGATCTTCAATTATTGTTTAGATAGTGTCGGCTAATAATTGATCGACCTAAAATTCGATTTTAGAGTTGTATACTACCATGTTGAATCCTAGAAAAATCATAACTTCCTCAAATGAAGTCAGATTTTGACGTTCTCTATATGCACACTTTGGGTTTAACGTCTATTATGACTTTCATCTAGATTGCTAAGGCTAATAATTATTTTGTCGAAAATTTACTTTTTACGATATGTGGAGTCGTGCCGGTTTAATCACGAAACATCAACGAGTCATAACTTCTTTGTAAATAGTCGGAATTCAGCATTCTTTAGATGTACAAAATCCTTGTGACATATAATATAATTTTGGTTAATATTGTTTATCGTACATAATCTACTATCAAAAGTCATTTTAACGCTTATTATCTTTAAATTGACTAGCGCGAATCTGCGGGAGATACAATCTTTCTTTATTTGATACCAATAAATCGAAACAAAGGTGATCAATCATGTCATTCTTTTCGATGTTTTCAATAGAAGAGTAATTAATGAGATTTTTTACCTGATACGCTGATGTAGTGTCACACTTTGTCTTAAGGTATGCAGCAGCTTAAGGAGGATCAACGTCAAGAGTCCCAACGTTAACAATTGAAGTGTCAGCATGAGATTCAATGATCTAGGCCATGAGACACTTATCCTCTAGGGAATCATTGGCTGAAAATCATAGGGTTATGCCCTATTTATAGTGCAGTCAGGAGACCATATATAAGCTCAAATCCAAGATTATCTTAAATCGGGTAATTGTCCACTTTCCTATTTATCTACCAAGGATTATTCTAGAAACCCTTAGGCTCCAATAAAATTTCCCACCTTATGGATAATTCTAGATTGCCTCTTGCTCAACTATTGAACAATTACAATCCAGTCCCTGAACTTTTAATTAATTCTTTTAATCCTAAAATTGATTCCAACTAATTTCTGATTAAATATTAATTAAATATTACTATTAATATATTATTCTAATAATCTATTAACAAATCATTTATTTCAATTTATTAATTAATTCATAAATTCAACTTCTTTCTCCAAAATCATCTTTCCTAGTTTTTAGTCTTGAAGGCAACCCAAAAGGATTGTGCTACTATCAATTTAAGTGTATACTAATTATAGTTATGAGCTTAGACACCTAATCGAATAGTCTCCCACTTGGATAAGTCTAATAACTATAGTTGGCAGTATATTATTCCAAATTGATTAGGAAATTGTAGCTCTCAAGCTGTTGTCAAACTCTGACCCAGTCAGTTACGTGTCCTAATATAAGTGATCAAATATTCCTCCAATCTACAAGATATCATATATACATGAGACATGGATTATAATCAATCTCTCTGTCTAAGATTTAGTTCCCGATTTCTGATTTATGATGACTGAGATCAGACTACTAATTGAACACATCAATTCAGTCCAGGCTTGGCCAAGCACTTTAAACGTCATCATCGAGGGGCCCACAAATATCGCTTTTCCCGTTAGGGAAAAAGGAACAGATAAACTTCAAATTATATGCTTGTATTATTCACTTATCAAATTACGCACAACAATACGCTATATAACATCAAGTTACTAATGTGTTTACGTGTGACGACTCGTAGTTTTGGGTCAATCAAAGTCAAACAAGTCAATGAAAGTCAACTGATTAGGACATGAATTTTGGGTTTATACTTTGTTTTTAGGTTTTTCGGTTTAGGGCCAAAAACTCTATGATTTCGCTTTTAGAGTTTTCGGTTTGAGGCCGAAAACCCTATGATCTCGGTGACACTGGACCGAAATCACCAGGTGATTTCAGTGGACTAGTGGGGGTTTTCAGTGGGAATGAAAAGATGAAAAGAGTTGACTTTGTGACATGAGATTTCATCCATTCCAACACAAAATATCACCGAGCATGTATGAAGGCTATTATCCAACAAATAACAATGCAAACATCACCTCACTCCTCCCTCTTTATCTTCGGTCGAGAACTCCCCAAACCCCCCACCATTTTCAAACTCCTTCACGTTCCTCTCAAGAAAAAAGTCCAAATCTTCCAAGGATTAATTCTGCAAGTTGGTTCTTAGAATATTTGATAATTCATTACTAGAAAAACAGCGTTTTACGACGCTCATTGTGCGTCGTAAAACGATCAGACGACGCGCAAATGCGCGTCAAGGAAGGCCCTGTCATAAAGAGAGATGACGCACTTTTGCGCATCCTCTATAGACGACGCGCATTTACGACGCGCATTTATGACACTCAATGCGTATCATTAAGTCCGCTATCAAGAAAGGTCATGTCATAAATGAAGATGACACACATTTTTGCGTATCGTAATTTTATATTTTTTTTTAAAAAAAATTATTTATAGATTTACTAATTTTCAAATTAAATTTCCATTTTATTTCTTTTAATAGAAAATAAAATGCCATATACAAAAAATATAATACATTGCACAAAAGTTAATGTCATACAAATAATCATTCCAATAGTAGACAAATATTTGTATATTGTTATTAAGAGGTTTTCCCTAACTATATAACCTAGTTAATGTCAAATTGTATCGAACCTACCAATGAAAAAACAGTTGACTTTTGGTCAACCTTCAACGCATTAAAAGTTGGAATGCTTCATTATCTGTTTCAATTTCATACTCATATCCAAGCTCATTTGCAACACCCCGAAACTCATTTAATTCACTTGAACAAACTTGAATCCCAACCAAAACATTCGCCCCCATTTCTCGCTTTTCACATAATAAAAATGAAAAAAAAAAAGCATTAGAATCACCATTCACCACACCAACATCAAAACTCAAAAGGGCAAAATCAGAATAAAAAGATATTTTATCTAACCTGTGCTAGGTAATGAAACAAGCTAATATTCCATCGTGGACTAAACCCATGCAAAAATTTCATCAATGTCCCTAGCCTCTCCTGAAAAACAAACCGACATAGTAGCTTATTTTCAACATTCGTTCTCCCACCCATCTGGAAGTCAAGGGTATTTTAGTCTTTTTTTTATATATATAAAACTCAAATAATCAGATAAAAAATAAAGTATGTTGCTGTTATTAGCGTAGATGATCCTTAACCATGTCATTATTTGTAACTTCCATAGTTTTTAATTCATATAATTCCATTCTCTCCACCATTGCTTGTAGTTCAAACTTTGTATGCAGCCCGACACTATAACAATTAACAATCACAAAAAAAATTGTCAAAATATAAATTTAAATTTTTCTCAAAAAAAAAATGATCTTTAACCTGTATAGAACTAAATCTTGTTTCTCTCTAGAATCATATCGATACTTGAACTCAGTAATATTCATCGACCATATCTGCCACCACAATTTTTTTTAAATAAAAAAAATGAAATGATATTTCGTTATTTCGTTATTTAGTTATTTGGTTATTTAGTTATTTAGTTATGTACCAGTTCACAAAACTGTTTAAAGCTTTCGGGTTCTTCCTGAAGGAAAGTTGCAAGAACAGCCTCCTGTTGCCTACCAACATTAATATCTTTAAGGTTATAAAATTTGCAATATGCTTCAGCTCCAGCAAGTGCTAGAGCCCCTGCTGGTTCTAAAATAATCCTTTTCTCCTCAAACATATCCTACATCACACATTAAAAAATTGAAAAAACATTAAAAACATCTGAGACTTCAAAAAACATTAAAAAAAATTCTAAAAAACATTAAGAAGATACTGACTTTTATGGATGCACAAATGGCATCACGGGCGACAAGAAAAACTCCATCAATTAACTCTCTGCATAAACGGAAAGTTTCAAGGCCAACTTCTTTAACAGCAACACCATCTGCAAAACCTCCAACTTGGTCAAGCATTATGCGTTGACCATGGTGTAATGATAACGCCATTGCATTTGCATCAGTTGGCTCTACACCAATGATTCATACCTATGTAACAAAATTTCACAGAATGAGAATCTTTTTCATTATAATATCATCATAAAAGATTTTTTAGGTTTTACTTTACCTCTGGTGAAACTCTTTTCACATAAGCGGCAATACCTGCAATTAAACCACCACCACCTACAGGGACAAAAATGGCGTGAATTGGACCTTGCATTTGTCTCACAATCTCCATTCCAATAGTTCCTTGGTGGATCATTGAATGCAACCCTTGAAAAACCAAAGTCACAGATCTTGAGTTTGCTATCCGTATTGGCCAAAATATTTTTGGGTTTTAGATCTCTGTGAAAGACATTTGCTGCAAAAGAAGTAATTCACAATTAGAATACACAAAAATATAACAAGGCATGATTACTTCAAACAATTAAACAAATACTCATATCATCAGATGATAACATTGTATGACCTGAGTGTATGTATTTTAGTCCTCGAAGAAGCTGATAAAGAAACAATTGATGGTGTTCTGGTGTTAAGTCATCGTTTCCTTTAATAACCTGATGTAGATCAGATCCCATAAGCTCAAAAATCACATATATGTCTTTGAATTCGCTTCTTGAAGGTGGCAATAAGATGTATTTGATTTCCACAATGTCTGGATGACGAAGGAGCCTAAGGAGCTTAATCTCACGCATGATACTAGCAGCAACAGAAACATGTTCGAGTATATCATTTATCTTTTTGATTGCTACTTTTTCGCCAACATGAGTATCATATGCAGAACATACAATACCAGAGCTTCCTTTACAAATAATTTCCAATAATTTGTACCTACTCCCTTCACCAAATTCACTGAAAAAGTTTGCTTCCATAGGTTCCTGCAACAGACTCCTAGGGTCATTATAATAGATGAAAACTAGAAGTTATCAGGAAAATATTTCTTTTATTTTTTTGTCATTAATCCCTCATTTTATATACAAAGATACAATGCAAATAGGAAACTAGATAAGGGTAGCATGAGTATTTCGTGTAACCCTATTTCATAAAACTCACAATTTTGTCTTCATTATAAATATAAGTTGTGTACTTTTGGATACTTACCAGACTTGTAGTATGTCGCTGAAAACCTTCTTATTTGTGCTGCCTAATACCAACATCAGGATTTGTAGAGATGGAAGTGTTGTTTTCAACTCGACCTCTGGATACCTTTTCAGAACTTTGAATCATCATGGGCTGAAAAAGATCAACAAATCAAGATTATATAGTAATAATTTTGAGTTCTCTACCATATATATTATATAAGTATAGTTATTATATACCCTCATAGTAGATGACCAAATGAATGTCTCATAAGCATTGTAACAAGTACAAAACGAGCATTATTATTTATCAAAAAAATTTGTACTAGTTTAAGAGTGTAAAGAAGATAAGCAAGTATATAAAGACTACTATGGAGTGGCCCTGTGAAAGGGTCCAATTTAGGCATGCCTCATCACCTAGGCTGCAGAAAAAAACTTATCAAGAATCAGGCTTCAGAGCAAAACAATGAAACTAGAAATAGTTAATAATAAAATGAATGAAAGAAATTTGGATTATGCTAATTACCAATATAACTGATGTAAATGATAGAATGATACCCTGGATATTTTAACAAACATCTCTTTGCAATTCGAACAAACCCCTTCCAACATTTTGTGGATATTTCACCTTTTATATCAGAATCAATCTTAAGATCAGGTTCAAAATTCAGATATGTATAGATAGAACACATGAAAAAGAAAAAAAAACAGAGACAATTTATCTTAACTCACAGATCATTAAGGTAAATATGCCCTAGAAGATGAACAACATACGACCATTCGTCTTGAAAATCTACATGAAAAAAGGAAAAAGAAAGTAACAGTAAGATTGAAATCAAGCCAGAAAATATAAAATTAGGGATTCAAATCTTAACCCAACACACAGTCAGTCTTAGTAGTAAGCCACGATTAGCGCACAACGATCATTACACAGATTCATATGTATGTTACCTGAAGTATAAGTTGATCGCAGACATCAGTGACTTTGTCATACGATCTTGACACCATTACGTCTGTAAGTCGAGAGAAATCCAATGAAAAACAAATATGAAAGGGGAAATTAAGATGAATAGAATTGAATAGCCAACAATCGATTGACACTACAATCGAGAGGAGTTGCAGTTGCGAACCAGTTAGTGTGAGGATTGATGTGGAAGAAATTCGACTACAAATCTGATTGCTTCACCTTTGCGATTTCATAGATGTGTTTTAGGGTTGTCGTAGTTGTCGATCGACACTACAATCGAGGGCTTCCGATTTGTATTTCAGGGTGCAAGCGTTGACTTTGTATTGACCTACTATCGGTGGTCCAAATATTCCTCCGCCAACTGGGATGGCGAGACGGACTGTCGTCGCCACAGGCCGATGGCCAGATGCAATAGACTTTACTTCAGGGATTCCATTTGACTAAAATCCAAACCTGAACAAAAAATTTGGAACAATAATATGAAAAAACCCTAATTCCTTAATTACAAGAGTAAGAAATTAAAGGAGAATGATAAGAGAGTGATGTACGTGCTTGTTCTAGAGTGTGTACGAATCAAAAAATCGATGGCATAACTGGTGGAAAAAAGGGAGAAGAGAATGAGCGGGGTTTTTGATTTTTGGGATTTCATTTCCCTCCCTTAGGTATACCTAGATGATATATAGATGGAGACGCGCCTTTCATTAAAATATTATAAAACGACATGCCTAGACGACACACTATTTATAAAAGGTGTCCTCCGTGTTTTTTTTAACGCAAATTTTAGAGCACGCAAAAATGCGTGACCTCTATTCTTGAATTTTAGGAAAAGATGACATTATTTTTAGAGCACTCATAAATGCGTATCGTAAATCACTGCATGTCATTGTTCACGCGTCCTTAAAGGGTTGTTTTCAAGTAGTGATTATTCTTGTTAATGTAGTGTTTCTACACACTTTCATGTTAGTTTCATCTCATTTACGCACATTATCACGTGTTAAAACTCATAGGATAATACCATCTTCAAAGAGTTCTTCAAACACCTTCAAATGTTCTAGGCTTTCAGATCTTCACCATCACCTCTCTATTCAACCACAAACACACTCAACATGAGTTCATACCCTCATGTTTTCTAGTTTTCATGTTTTAAGGGGAGGGGATACAAGAAATATTTGGAATATTTACATAAATGTGCATGTTTCATTTTTATGTTGAATATAAAGCATTATTGCATGAAATGTGGTTACTAATAGTTTTTAGAACATTTATTTGTGGTATGTTAGTTTTGACATGTAAAAACTAAGAAAAACAAATCGTAAACTATGTTATATTTTCACAAGAAAAAGTTATAACTACAAAAATACAAAGACTAAGATTTTCTTTGGACAAATTTGGAATTTCTAGCCCGGTTTTTCAATAAATCTCTCGGTTTTCAACGAATAAAGTCATATTTAGAGCCGAAATGCTGCACAAATTATAATTTTGACCCCTGGTTAATTCAAGGTGAGTTTAATATATAGGAACAATTGTATGTTATGTGTTATATGTGCTATGTGCTTTTCAGTGTTATTATTCCGGGTTATTTTCCCGTGTTAATTTTATTCACTATTTTTAATAGCAAAGAAATACCTTTGACCATGTGATCAGTGAAAGGACTTAGATTCACGTTGGTACTGGTATGTAGCCTCTGGCCATGTAGAACATGTCTCCGTAAGAGAATGATTTCTATTCTATGGTATTGGGAGAAGGTTAGACAGGGCTATAGGCCTGAAATCTACCAAAATGTTAATCCGAAGTTGTATGTCTTCGGTGTTATTTGGGCCAAAGCTTTATTGATGTATATCAAGTATGAAAATTGTTATGTCTCATTGATTGCATATCTTTGAATCAAATCAATGATTGATGTGAAAAGTTTGTCACATGATTCACATATGCCCTTGTTGTTCCTTGTTCCTCTTTGCTTCTGTCATATTGAAGTATATATATGGCATAACGTTATATTGTATATATTATTGAACTCACTAAGTGTCACCGCTTACCCTCTCAATGTTTAACAAATTTGCAGGAGATAAGTAACCAGTATAGTCATATACTATCGGAAGGTTTAGAATAGTTGTAATATTACTTTTGTATTTAGGGATCATGTATGTATAAATGTATAGTATCCTGGGTAGTTGTGTAATATATATAACACTTATAATAGTCGGTTTGTATCCAGTCATTTGTAATCTCTTTATTAATGTAAAATATTATTTTTATGAATATGCAAGTAGCACGTTTTGAAGTAACTATATTGTCAAGTATGAAAGTTTGGGTCTTTCATAAATACGAAAGTGTGGGTCTTTCACTTTATATCATTATACTTTTAATGAGATTATGTCATATCAAACTCGTTCGGCTAACGGCCCTCCACCAATCAAGGGAGCGGTGGGTAAGAGTGGATACCCAATGTCGGTCATTTTATAGGTCGCTTCCTTAAATTCTCCTTACAGATCGGCTTCGTGAATGAGTCGTAATAGCAGTTCGACTGACTTTTCTTATACATATAATATATATTAAACTTTTAATAATATATATATATATATATATATATATATATATATATGTATGTATGTATAGTATAAGGAGAATTTCAAAACATTTTAAAATTGCAAGGGTTTAATCTTTTAATAAATTAAAATTTTAATTTAATTAAAATTCAAACCATTTTATGGATTTATTAATTGTCCTCTAATTAATTACTTAATTAATTTTATAATAAGATCCATATGGATGTATTATAAACTTTTCAAAATACCAATTCTTATTTGACATTAATTATTTGATTCAATTAATATCTTGATTTATTTATTCACTTAAAACAATCATATTAATCAAACAAAAAACAATTAATTAAGTCAAATATTTTCTCATAACTTCTAGGCTTTTAATTTATCATCATAAATACACCAAAATCAGATTTGGAGGATAAGTATAACAAGTAATTATAATATAGAAGCAGATTAGGTAGATAAGGCACAAAATTTCGGATCTGACAGCACAACATGTCGTGTTTCATGAGCACCACGCCGTGTTGGGTGCCAATATGCCGTGTTCGAAGAACACCACAACGTGTTTAATGAAGAGAATGACGACTATGTTTTCGCCTCCTTGTTCAAGTTTACCATTGTATCAGTTCAATAGAAAACTAAACCTAAACTCTGATACCACTGGTGGGTTTTGAGCATAACAAACAATCCTATGTGTGCAAGCAACCCTAAATAATTTGATCTATGTTTTCTCTAATTGAACATACAAATTGAACAACAAAGTAGAAACCCTAGAGCACTAACATATAATCAAAATACACAATTAGGGTTAAGAAAGTCATACCTCAATTGTTATGTAGTAATAACAATGAAAACCTTGTGTTGTTGAGGCTATGAGAGCAAGCGCCACACATGTCGCGCCTCTAATGGTTCTCACCCAACCCTAGCCAAGGAAGTTAATGAAGAAGGAGGAGAGAGTATGAAAATTTTGACCTAACCCTCTAGGGAATCAGTTGGCCGAAAATCATAGGGTTATGTCCTATTTATGGTGCAGTCAGGAAACCCTAGATAAGCCCAAATCCAAGATTATCTTAAACTGGGTAATAATCCACTTTCCTATTTATCTACCAGGGTTTTTCTAGAAACCCTTAGGCTCCAAGATATCGTCCCACCTTATGGATAGTTCTAGATTGCCTCGTTCTCAACTATTGAATAACTACAATTCAGTCCCTACACTTTTAATTAATTCTTTTAATCCCGAAATTAATTCCAATTAATTTTTGATTAAATACTAATTAAATATTACTATTAATATATTATTCTCATAATACATTAACAAATCATTTGTTTCAATTTATTAATCAAATAATAAATTCAACCTCTTTCTCCTAAATCATCCTTCCCAGTTGTTGGTCTTAAGGGCAATCCAAAAGGACTATGCTGCTATCTATTTAAGTATATACCAATTGTAGTTATGGGCTTAGACACCTAGTCCAACAAGAGTCATCATAATCTCTTGAGCGGTTGAACAATTTTAAACCAAATGATAGACAGAAAAGGGGAGTGAGTTTCCAATAGTAGTTCTCGCCTTTACATTAAGATTCATCATCCTTTTCTCTTCATTGTTATATTTAGGCACAAACTTCCTTTTTAGCTTACTACCTGATGCACCATTATTGGATGATTGATGCATAACGACGATACGACCTTTGTTGACGATATCAAGCATATCAAAGTCCATGAACTCAAGAGCTTCCATGGCCTTTGATTTCTAAGCAGAGAAGTTGTGTTTACAAAATGGAGGGATCTTGTTGCCGAAACAGAGTTAGTATTGAAAGTTGATTATAAGCATTGTAGGTTTGCTTAGTGAGGAAATAAGACTTAAAAGAGATGCTTAGTTCAATTAAGTTTGGATATTGGGTAGTATCTTATTAAGATTACGTGTGTGATTGGAATGGGGAGTAGAAACTCTATTATAGGAGATTGATGATCGGTGAAGTATGTCCTATGTTTAAAAGTACTTTCTATGTACCAAGTCTTTTTCAAAAGCTCTTTGTCTTAGGTGTTGCTTGTGTCAGGGTATTATTATGTATTGGGGTACAAGTCCTACTCATACCAGGGTACTATAGTATGCCAGAAGTACTATCATGTACAAAGTCCTTTTTTGACACTATTGTGTGTCGGGGTACGGGAGCATATGAGAGTACTTTATTAGTATCTCCCCATACTTTTCTTTTGATGAGCTTTGTGTGTCAGTGTTTCCTTTCACGAAGTAATTGTGGGAACTTCGCAGACTGCCCATTAGAGTGTGTTAGTAATAGACCACTACCAGGTATTTTGATTTTGTATTGTCAGATAGGGTGAGTCTGGAAGGAAAATACCTCACGGTGTCAGACCACTGCTAGGCATAGTTATCTAGATAACCACCCCTGACTTAATTGTCTTGTTTTTTTATGAATGTAGGTTCATGGTGAAACTTGTTCCATTCCCCTCATTTGATGTATCTATTGATCCTCTTTTGCTACCAGGGAATTTCAGAAGTAGTGTCGTCAGTTTGTTGTTGAAATTGATCCTCTAGGCTAGATCTTGTAAGATTGTTGTATAGGATCTATACGTGGGAATTGATGGGATGGGATAAATTATTTTAGAGATATGATATTTCTATGTTAATGATAATAGTTGGATTTGCAGGTTTGAGATATACATTATTATAACATTGTGTAATTAAAATCCTTATGTACTCACCAGATTTCCCAACCTGACTCACTCAGTATATTGTATCACGGGTGGCTATATGAAAGATACATTCCGCTGAGAGATTCAAGGAGTATTAGGCCACTAGTTTAATTACTGTAATGATTGTAATATTTCGTTATGCTTATGTTTATGTATTGACGATGACATCCCAATGTTTTAATATAAATAAAATACATTTCTTCGGAAATTCTTTGATAATATCATTATCATGTTTTCTGGGAACAAATTCCGCAATATTATTTTTCAACAAGGACACTCTGATTTTTAAATAAACATAAAAAAATCGGTCTTTTATGGCCGTAAAATTGGGGATGTCACAAGACAAGTGCTTAATCAACACAAGCCAATCTAGAGAATTTTTGGCAGAAAATATTGAAGGAGCAGTAAAAATCGAGCTACTACTATTCTTTACATGTAGCGAAAAACAATCAGAATGAAGAAAAAAGACATTTTTCATTAAATATCACCATGAATAACCTACATATCATCGTGATTCTCTTCTTACATTGGAATGCCTAACTTTAAAATAAAAAAAAAATATGTTCCAAGTGCCAATGTTGTCCCGTACTATTACTAAAGAGTCAATACGCCTATCCAAGAACTATATAGTCATTCCAAAGAAGAATTGAAAGATAAAAGCTCAAAGATCCGTTCAAAATGGAACATTTTTCAGCAACAACAAGTTGCTCTCAAGTCAATAATCGATATCGCCACTTCTATCCTAGGGGAGTTTGTTCTAGTTACACTATCTTATTTTGAATTATATACAACGAAGACATTGTATGATCTCGCCACTTCTATCCTAGGGGAGTCCGTTCCACTTCAACAATCGATCTCGCCACTTCTACCCAAAAAGAATATAATTGAACTTAAATGCATAATTATGTTATCTAAATAATGCTAAAGTTGTGTTTAGCCATTTTGGATATTATTTATGTTCTCAAAATTTCAAGTGAATTTCCAAATTATTAAATTATCCATCTGTTACATTAGAGACTTAAGAGTTGTGCATAATTAATGTAATGTAGCCCTTATAAATTTACTAACCAAGATAATGTGAGGTTGCTTTCCATGTAAAAAAAGAGAGAGAAAAGAAAATAAAGCTCCAAGTATGAAGAAATAAGGAATTTTGTAAAGATTAAAAAAAATTCTAGTTAAGCTCGAGAGGAGAAGTCAATTACTGACCTTTGGGAGAACAATAATACATATCAAAATTTTAATAATATCTCATAGAATGTCATGGGCTTATTTTAGTTGCATTTGGGAGGAAGAATAGATGGTATCCAAAATCTCTTAAAGAAAGTCACGAGCTAAAGCTAGTAAAGTTGGTACTATGTGCAATCAAGTAACATAAAAAAGAAAGTTATATAGAAAATAAAAAGTGGAAAGTGGTTACATCAAATAACTATCATTCAAGGATGGTATCAAAATAAAATTAACTTGGAAACTTAGCAACATAACGTTAAGGGGAAATAGTTACAGTGTATAGTAATAAGGTTTTATAGAAATTATTAGTGTCCTATCTAAAAATTTGCACTTAACAACGAGAAGGTATGCTTAGGGTATTGAGATGTAACACCCCACTTTCTTCTTACATTATAAATGACCAGTTACATAAATAGACATTTTTGGATACAAGGCTATATAGGATAAATAGTCTTGATGAAAGTCGTAGTAGTCATAAAAGCGAGAGCATGCATATAAAGAACGCCTGAATCTAAATTTTTATGAGGAAATTATGATTTTTAGAAGTTTCAGCACAATAGTGTGTGACATAGAAATCGAAATAGAAATCGGTTGATTTTTAGTCAAAACAATCTAAACAAGAATTGAAGATCTCATCTATACCTATCCGTCGATATAAAGACAGTCGAGAACGGATGTCGTACGAGACATATATGATTTTTAACCAGAGTTAGCAACCTAAGCCTTCTAAAAATAATAAATAAAAACTTAATTGACAATTAGCCGACAAAGTCTAAAAAAAAGTTGAAGATCTCGTTGATAATTTCTTGTGGATATAAAGAACGTCGAAAAGGGAGCTCGTATGAAGAAGTTACAAAATTTACAAAATCTACGATTTGCATGGCGTCTGCTTCTAGAAGGTACAACGTGGACCACGGGGGTTTTGACATATGGCAGGCTGCGAATGGATCAACATTACCCTGTTAGACGGCATGCCACCATACAATTTGATCTATAAATAGCTTGCAACCTCCTTTCACTTCTCACACTCACTCCATATTTCACATCCAAAAAATCATAATAATTTTTAACTATTCAAAACAACCCATTATCCATAATTGTTTACAAGAAAAACCATTGTTTCAAAAGTAAAATCATATTAGAGTGTCCCATATTCCAATATCATGAAAATAGGAAAATGTGTATGGTTATGCCTTCGCTTTCCCACGATCCTTTAAAGTACATGAAACAATAAACTAAAACTGTAATCCAAAGCTTAGTGAGTTCCCCTAATGTACCAACACACACAACATATAACAACATATATACTAGGTCCATAGCTAACAGACTGGATTACCCCTGAGCCCATAGTAGGAGTCTGGCTTGCCTTTCAAGACCACAACTCAAATTTGGCTTGCTCCCGATCCCACAGAATGAGTTTGGCTTGCCCATTCGGCCCACAACTTATATCTGGCTTGCTCCCGGGTTTGTTGGCTACCGCATAAAGCAGTACTATCACAACCCAACTATACTATGTTGACATATACATAACATATAACACATATTAGCAAACAGATAAGCCTATAACCAATCATCAGACAAACAGGAAGATCTACAGACCACTACCACATACTACATCCTATTTACTAGGATACTGATCTAACATATCACTATAACATATCACCATCCTCTATACCAGGATACATAATCTAGTGGGCTGACATTAGTGCTTTTGACCCACAAGTACAGTAAGGAAAACTCACCGCAGTCCGAACAAGTAGCTGAATAAATCAATGCTGTAAATTTCGGCTCTACTCGTCACCTATTAATGAAATTATGGTCGAACTTAACTTAGAATCAAGATACCGAAAATACCCTTTGGTCAATATTGGTCAAACCCTGGTCAAGGTCAAAGTTAACAACCAGTCAAGTCAACTCAGTTGAGTACTCTGGGCTTATTCAGTTGTACGCGGGGCGTACTCAGCTTGATCAAGAAGTCGAGGTTATGACCGTGTACGCACAACATACTATTTGGTACGCCCAACATACGCCCTTGCACACCTCAAATTCTTATTAATAGCTTAATCCATCAAGTCCTTACGTCCAAATCTAGATCCAAGCCCAAAATATCGTTATAAGTCATAAAGTTTCCAACTTTATGACTTTGCATGGCTAGAAGTGATTAATACCAACAAACCCTAACTTCTTAATCAATTAGGAGATCCTAGCACATGCATGGAGAATAAAGAAGAACAAAGATCATATTTTATCCTTCTAGACTTGTGAAAACTTCTGAAAGCACACCTTATACAGCTAGAGTATGCCATACTCATAAATGTCAAGATTTGGGACCAAAATGCTTCAAGGATCAAGAGTTAACAAGATCTAAAGAAATGCAAGACAAGTTCAGAACTTTATACCTCCTGGAGGTTACTACATAGATGAGGATTCCAGATCCAAAGATTCTAAGGTGATTTCACTCCCTTCCTTCTCCTTCAAGGCCACCTAAATGCACACCAAAGGTCAAGAATGCTCAAACAAGGAACTAGGGTTTGCTAAGGTCGAGTGAAGTGATGGAGACTGATGAGAGAAAAGACTTTGTGGCCATAAAGATGTTTAAATAGGGTCCAAACCCAAAAAATTAGGGTTCGGGGTCCTGCCACGTACGCCCAACGTACGATATGTAACGCAATGCGTATGTGCCCCATGCCCAATATTTACAAATATGCCACTATCGGCCATCTTGCAACACCTCTCGAACATAAGGGCTATAATGCAATAATCTTCATACTTAGGGTTAAACTTTGGAAATACCTCAACATCAAGATGTTAAAATTCTCCCCTACTTGAACTAGACTTCGTCCTCAAAGTCAGCAGTTGTGAACAAATCATAGTAATGCTCCTTCATCTCATACTCGGGTTCCCTCGTCCATTCAGAACCCTTCCGATGTTGCCACTGAACCTTGACCAAAGACACCAGCCTGTTGCGCAAGGCCTTCGAATTCTGATCCAAGATCGCCACTGGTCTCTCAATGAAGTTAGACGATTATCAACCTGAACATCGTCTAATGGAACAACGGATGATTCATTAGTGACACACTTTTGAAGCTGAGAAACATGGATAGTGTTGTGAATCTGACTAAGCTCCCCAGGCATATCCAATTCGTATTCTACCTTACCAACCCTGGCAATCACCCGAAATGGCCTGATATACCGGGGCTCTAGTTTTCCCCTCTTTCTAAAGCATATTACACCCTTCCCAGGTGATACCTTCAGCAAATCCGTATCGCCGACCTGGAACTCTAACTCGAATTGTTGCTTGTTGTCATAACTCTTATGCCAACTCCGAGCTGTCTAAACTCTCTGCCTAGTCTTATGAATGATCTCTGTCATCTGAAGGACTACCTTAGTCCTTCCCATGACCCTATGCCCCACCTTTCCCCAACATATTGGGGTATGACACTTCCTCCTATAGAGCAGCTTAAAACACGGTGCACCGATACTGGAGTGATAGTTGTTGTTGTATGGAAACTTAGCTAAAGCGGAGTTAGGAGTCCCAACTTCCACCGAAATCAATGACACACGCTCTCAACATGTCCTCAATTGTCTGAATGGTCTACTCACTCTGACTATCTGTTTGCGAATGATAAGCAGTGCTGAGCTGCAACCTCATACCCATTTCCTCATGGAACTTCTGCCAAAAACGAGATGTGAACCGAACATCTCAATCGGATACAATGGGGATTGGAATACCATGTCGAGCAACAATCTCTCGCACATATAAATCGGTTAATTTCTCGGCCAATCAGCTCTCTCAAATGGCTAGAAAGTGGGCACTCTTGGTCAGACAGTCCACTATAAACCATATTACGTCGAATACCTTAGCCAAACGAGGTAAATTGGTAATGCAATCCATAGTAATATGTTCCCATTTCCACAAGGGAACCTCCAATCGCTGCAACTTATCATTCGGCCTCTAGTGCTCGACCTTGACCATCTGACAAGTCAATCATCTTTCTACATACGAGGCTATCTCTCTCTTCATGCATGACCACTAGTAACTAAGTCTCAAATCCCGATACATCTTGGTGGCTCCAAGGTGTATCGAAAACCTGGACTTGTGCGCCTCCTCTAGCACAGTCTGCCTGATCCCACAAAAGTCTGACACCCAAACTTGTCCATACCAGGTCAATAATCACGACTTTCAGTAACAAACCTATCAATCTCACCCCTGAGTCTCTCATGTTTCCGATTCTCTTTCTTGAATCCCTCGGCCTGAGCCTCCTTAATCAAATCAAGAATAGGAGAATCAATCGAAATCCATATGAACACACCCCTAACACAAGAACTAGCCGACTTGCGGCTCATAGCATCAGCGACCACATTCTCTTTCCTCGGGTGATATCGAATCTCACAGTCATAATCCTTAACCATGTCAAGCCATCTGCATTGTCTCATGTTCAGATTTGGCTGATCCATGACATATCTAAAACTCTTGTGGTTCATGTAGATAGTATACCAGACACCATACAAGTAATTCCTCAAAATCTTGAGAGCAAACACTACTGCTCCCAACTCCAAATCATGAGTCGGATAATGGACCTCATGTGGCTTCAGATGCCAAGAAGCATAAGCAATCACTCTCCTATGTTGCATAATCATTGCTCCCAAACCAGTAATGGATGCATAACAAAATACCACAAAATCCTCAATACCTTCAGGGAGCATCAGCATTGGGGCCTCGCATAACTTCCGCCTCAAAGTATCGAATGTCGCCTTCTGCTCAGGGCCCTAATAAAAATCTATGCCCTTCCTCGTTAGATAAGTGATGGGTACATCAATCTTCAAGAAGTCCTAAATAAATCTCCGATGATACTCTGCTAATCCCAGCAAAAACCTGATCTCCAAGGGAGACTTCGAAACCTCCCACTACATCATGACCTCGATCTAGGACGAATCGACCAAAATCTCATCTTGGTTAATGAGATGCCCCAAGAATTGGACCTTTGTTAACAAAAACTCACATTTCGAGAACTTGGCATATAGTCATTCTTCCCTCAAAACTCCCAGAAGCACTCGAAGGTGCTCCTCATGCTGCTCCCTAGTCTTGGAATACACCAAGATATCATGAATGAAAACAATGACTAATCTATCAATCATCGACATGCATACCCGATTCATCAAATCCGTAAATGTCGCAGGCGCATTGGTGAGCCCAAATGGCATCACCATGAACATGTAATGATCATAACGATTCAGAAAGGCGGTCTTCTCCGCGTCCTCTGTTCTAACCCTCATAAGATGATACCATGACCTAAAATCGATCTTGGAGAACCAAGATGCACCCAGAAACTAATCGAAGAGGTCATCAATCCGCAGAAGGGGATAACGGTTCTTCACCATCAACTTGTTCAACTCCTTATAATCAATGCACATCCGGTGTGAACTACCTTCTTCTTGACAGACAAAATTGATCCTTCTCACAGCGAACTGCTCGGTCTAATAAACTGCTTGTCGAACAGCTCCTGAAGTTGATAGGACAAATCCAACACCTCGGGTGGTGCCAAATGGTATGATGCCTTGGCAATCGGAGCCGCACCTGGAACCAAATCAATCATGAACTCAACCCGCCTCTCGGGATGCATGCTAGGTAACTCCTCTGGGAACACATCTAAAAACTCTCTAACAACAGGCGTATCTGAAACCGAAACCAACTTCCTAGCTCGAGTATCAACCACATACGCAAGATAGCCCATATAACCATGTTGAATATATTTTTGAGCGCTGGCAGCAGAACAAAAGGCTGACCTAATCCTAGTACCCTCTCCAAAAATAACCAGTTCTCCCCCACTTGGGGTTCGAACTACCACCTTCTGACCCTCACAAGTTAATCATAACCCCAAACCTGCTCATCCAATCCATCCCTACTATCGCGTACACATCTCCTATGCGGATAGGAGTCAGATCAGTCGGATAAGGCACACCAAAAATCTCCAGGACACAACCCTGGTAAACACTCGATGCAGATATCCCGTGTTCGTTGGAGATAGAATCCCATCACGGATACTCCAACTCTCCAAGAGTCCTATCAAAACCCCTAACAAAATACTGAGATACAAAGGACCAACTCGCACCCGAGTCAAAAAGCACGAGAGCAGGAAATGAATTCACTAAGAAGGTACTAGTAAGGACTTATGGCGCCGCCCTGGTCTCCTCTGTAGTGAGCCAGAAGGAACGAACTTGAGTCCTCGAGGACTCCACCCTACCCTGTCGTCCATCAGTAATCCTCAATGTAGCCGATGTTGGAACCTGTACCAGCCTCGCAGCAAGCAAGGGATAGTTAACCTTCACATGGCCAACCTGCTCACAGTAATAACAAACCTGGGTACTGGATATTAGGACCTGCTAATGACAATCCTTGGCATAATTCCCTTCCATGCCACATTTGTAGCATCCAGATGATGATCGGAAAGCACCCTAAAGAACCCTGCCGCACTTTCCAGAAGTGTGGCCCCTCTATCCCCCAGATCTTGAATCAGCAGGCTTGAACCGCTTCGTTGTACATTGTGACTGAACAAGAGCCGCCTCAACTCCTTCATCTGAATCTCAATCTCAATCTCCCGCCTCCTCGTGACATCTTGAAGCTCAACAAGGGTAGCATAACTTTAGGTGGACACGAACTATCGAATATCTGTCATTGCATGCTTAAGTATCGAGTCATCTGAGCCTGCTTAGAAGCAGCAAACTCAGGGCATAAAAGAGCCCTATCAGTAAACATCTTGGTAATCTTCGTCCATGTTTCAGTCGTCTGTCTCATATCCAAGTACTCATGATCCAACCTCTCCCTCTCCACCAAGGGAACGTATCTCATACAGATAATCTCCGAGAACTGCTCTTAAGTAACAGCAACTCTTTGCTCAGGAGTGTAAGCACCAGTCACCAATCCTTCGCCCCTAACCGAAGAAGGTTCATGGCGCACTTAACCCTCTGGTCAGCAGGGCAAGAGCATGTGGAGAAATAACCCTCCACATCAGACAGCCACCTCATGACCACAATCGGGTCCCTAACCTCATCAAACTCTAGGGGCTTCGGATTGTCGAAGTCCTAATACCGGAAGGATCTATCTCCTCAAATTAAACCAAGTCACATCAGAAAATCCATAATACACATTGCTATAATCCCAAGATGAGACTAAATCATTGGGGTTTATGAATTCCTTGCTACATGTATGGGTCTTGTGCTTTTAGTAGTACGGGCCCATACTACCTTCCACATCTACCCGTATTTGTCTCAAGGGTCATCACAACCGCCCAACACAATTACAACAACTAGGATATGCATATATACTATCCTCACTCTTTCAAGAGTGGCTCAACATTCCTCATCTGGTCGACTGTTAACATATATACTCATCCTTGAAACTTCCACCAACCCTGCAGCACTCGCGTATGCTAATCATACATAACACTGGATCCTATAGACAATCGAATAATTGATTCTACCCTAAGCCCTTCATCATACAAGAACAATAAATAAGGCTAAACCAAACATTCTCAGGATACAAAATCTTAGTTATGTATAATTATGATGCATACACTAAGCAACTACAACTATGATGTCAATTCCATACAAGAAGTAACCCTAGGCTATCAAGTATCATACATCAGGAAATTCTATCATGCAATTCCTGAAGATCCTTAACCTATCACTAGCATGATTTTCTATCATAAACATCATATTAAATAATAGTATCATAACTTGGGGTATACATTCTTGCTCTGGATGATCGTACATATCGCATCCTTTCTTGGTTACTTTTGAAAATAATTTTTAAAAAGCATATTTAAAACTTTTTTAGTTCCCTAGTTTGTGTATGGATTCACATGAATGTTCATCCAATTCTCTCAAACCAAGGCTCTGATAACAACTTGTCACATCCAGAAAATCACAATAAATTTTAACTTTTCAAAACAACCAATTATCCATAATTGTTTAAAAGAAAAACCATAAATTAAAAAGTAAAATCATATCAAAGTATCCCAAAATCCAATATCATGAAAATAGGAAAATGTTCCTGGTCATGTCTTCACTTTCCTACGATCCTTTGAAGTACCTGAAAAAATAAACTAAAACTATAAGCCAAAGCTTAGTGAGTTCCCCTAAAGTACCAACACACACACAATATAACAACATATCTACTATGTCTACAACTAACATATTGGATTACCACTGAGCCCATAGTATGAGTCTGTCTTGCCTTTCAGGCCCACAACTCAAATCTAGCTTGCTCCCGATCCCACATCATAAGTATGGCTTGCTCTTTCAGCCCACAACTTATGTCTTCCTTGCTTCCGGGTTTGTTGTCTACCACACAAAGCAGTACTACCTCAACCCAGCCATACTATGTTGACATATACATAACATATAACACATATCAGTAAACACATAAGCCTATAACCAATCATCAGACAAACAGGAAGATCTACAGACCACTACCGCATACTACATCCTATTTACCAAGATACTGATCTAACAGATCATTATAACATATCAACATCCTCTATACCAGGATACATAATCTAGTGGGTCGGCATTAGTGCCTTCAACCCATAAGTATAGTGAGGAAAACTCACCTCAATCCAAAAAAGTAGATGAATAAATATATGCTCTGAATATCAGCTCTACTCGTCACCTATTAATGAAATCTTGGTCAAAATTAAATTAGTATTAAGATACCCAAAATACCCTTTGGTCAAAATTGGTCAAACCCTGGTCAAGGTCAAATTTAACAACTAGACAAGTCAACTTAGCTGAGTACTCTGGGCGTATTCAGCTATACGCGGTGCATACTCAGCTTGACCAAGAAGTCGAGGTTTTGACGGCGTACACACAACGTACCATTTGTTATGCCCAACATATGCACATGGCCACCTTAAATTCTTATTAAGAGCTTAATCCATCAAGTTATTACGTTAAAATGCAGATCTAGGCCCAAAATATTGTTATTAGTCATAAAGTTTCCAACTTTATGACTTTGCATGGCTAGAAGTGCTTAATACCAACAAGCCCTAACTTCTTAATCCATTAGGACATCCTGGCACATATATGGCGATGAAATAAGAACCAATATCATATTTTTATGCTTCTAGACATCTCAAAACATCTGAAAGGACAAGTTATACGGCTAGATTATTCCATACCCATAAATCTCAAGATTTGGGACCAAAATTCTTCAAGGCTCAAGAGTTAACAAGATCTAAAGAAATGCAAGCCAAGTTCAGAACTTTATACGTCCTAGAGGTTGCTAGATAGATGAGGATTTTAGATCCAAAGCTTCTTCAAGCTTCCAAGGTGATTCCACTCCCTTCCCTCTCCTTCAAGGTCACCAAAATGCACACCAAAGGTCAAAAATGCTCAAACAAGGAACTAGGTTTTGCTAAGGTTGAGTGAATTGATGGAGGCTGATGAGAGAAAAGACTTGAAGGCCATAAAGATGTTTAAATAGGGTCCAAACCCTAAAAACTTGGGTTTTGGGATCCTGCCACGTACGCCCAGCGTACGTGCCCCACGCCCAATATTACAAAAATGCCACTATGAGCCATTTTGCAACACTTCTCGAACACAAGGGATAAAATGCAATAATCTTCATACTTAGGGTTAAAATTTGGAAATACCTCAACATCAGGATGTTACACCATACACCTCTCTATCAAATATGAACTTTGGAGCTTTTTCGAGAGTCTGAGGAAGTCCATTATAGTGAGACTCTGAGGCATTCGAGAGCACGTAGAAATATAAGTGTTCAGTATCGAATTCCTGCCAGCACAAATCTCGATTTTGCTGGAAATTCTTGTAAATTAAGTTACACTTACTACGCTTAAAGTGTAACTTATATTTATATTTGTAGTCATTGTTACAAATGTATAGATAATATTTATCTATAATTCCAGTTATAATACTAATTGATCTACTTATAGGAGAGGTTTTTAGAATGGTTACATTCACTTGGTTTTTGGATTTCAGAAAGGTTATATGCTGAAATGGTCATGCCTCCCAACTGTCTTTCTTGGCTGATCCTTATTTGATAGAACTCTCGGTATTCATTGGGATTAGTGAATGATCTAGCTATCATTACCAAATCACCATAGAGATTACTACGTTATAATATTATAGGTTAATACGACTTAGGCGCATTACTCGCCAGTTGGATCACCAGTGGAATCGCCCAGATAACTATCAATCCTCTAAATAACTGTCCATGTGAGTTACCTCAGTATAGTGTATATTACAATAAATATCCATGTGTGTTAGGTTATAAGTGCTAGTAGAGTAGAGTTGATAGTCTAGTCTCTAGGTGCTCAATGTTAGTGTACTCGAAGTTAGTATAATAGAAAGTATAGCATCTATGTGTGTAAAATGGTTATGTATGTCGGGCAGGGCACATCATTGGGCGGGCCCGTTAGGTATAATGGGCAGGGCCTATTATGTAGTTTGGGTGGGACCTGTTTATATCCTCATTGAGCGGTGCTCATTTATATGCTTATTAGGTGGGGCCTGATATATGTATTGTAGTATATGATATTTTGGAGAACTCACTAAGCTTCGTGCTTACCCAGTTGATTATAAATATTTTCAGCTACTTCATTGATTCGTGAAGAGGGCAAGGTTCGACTGTATACACATGCATTTGCAACATGTTTCCGCTTAAAGTAATTGTAATTATACTTTATATATTTGAATAAATAAAAATGAAATTTTTGGGTATAAAATCAGGACATTACATGAGAAGTCCACATTTATATTCTTGCTTGTTGAACATAATGGACAATTATTGTTTTTATGCATCAATAATGTAATAATTAATCTTAATTGTCATTTAAATTGATTTCGTTGCCTAAGTCATTAATGATTTATTTAGGGATAAGCAAAAACCTAATGTGAGGTATTTTGATGTGTCATACATTATACATATTTTTATGGATACTGCATATGCTTTTATGAATGTTTTAGCGATAAAAATAGGACGAAAGAGGTACTTAATTGCTTTATATTGGTATTTTGCGTTTAAAAATGGTGCACATTGATAAAACGGAAGTTGAAAAGAACCCTTTTGAGCATATATTCGTGAAGTATCAAGCAAGAAATATAATAGGAGATTAGCAATGAAAGAAATAAGAAGATTTTGAAGATAAATACCAAATTTAAGGATTTGCCCAACGACAACCTGATGGCACCGCAAATTTAGTCAGTCATAGAAGATTATAAATAGAACCCTAATTTCGTCTAAAATATAGAACATCACATATAGAAGACGAAAACCAGAAGCATATAAAAGATTCGGAGCAAAAGAGGCATAATCGATCTGAGAGGAGTCGTGTCGCTTTGCTTTATATTATGTTTATCACTCCTTTGATTTCTCTTGTTCATTTGTCTTGATTATTGGCCAATTTCCTAATATTTTTGTTTAGAATGAAAATGCACTTATTTGATTATATTTTGATTCATTAAAAGGGTCATAAACTAAAGATCCATGAATATTAATATTGATGCTTTTACGTCTATATAAGTGAGCTTCATAATTTAGATTTGCTTTGGACTGTGTTGAACGAATCATAACGACACTATTGACGTACACAATTGTGACTAGATAATGATGTCCTTAGGTTAGTCGATTTAAGTCGATGATTGTACTATTTTCGTAGGCGATTTGAAAGTTTACCAATAACAATGGACATAATCATACCAATTAACTCTTTCATCATACAAATTAATATAATGAATGCAGAAAAACTATCATTGTTGGTAGATAACTTAGCAATATATGATTACGGATATTAGAAATTGATTTAATCACTTTAGGAATAAGTGAATAACTGCTAATATCTATTGCATTTCATTTGAATCAATCATAACCACTTCATTTTAATCAATTATAATCGTTAGGGATTCGAAATCCCAACAAAAATATTTTTACTATTATTAGTATCTTTATTATTATTGTCTAAAGTATATTTATGATCTATTTGTCTTTTACTTATTAGTTTAATTGTCAAATTCCCTCTTTTATTTGCTTTATTAATTGAATTCTTAATTATTGGTACATATTGAGTTCGACACATGGTCTTATCACTCTTATACTTTTCACTGATCAGGTATATTGCCGGATGAAAACTAGTCTAAGTTTTAGTAGGTCACAAAATATAAATAAAAAATTGTTGTTTAAATACAATTAAATCATTTACTAGATCCAACCACATCAATACGAAACCAAAAAAAATCAATGAATTAAAGAACCACTAACGAGTGTAGGAATGTAAAATATCAACAACTAAAATCAAAGATGTATACCGATTTACAATTTCTTTAGTTTCAGCTTCGTTCATATTCAAATATGAATATAAACCGTATATAATGTATATAAAAAAAATCAGCTTGTTTATATTCAAATATGAATCTAAATTATTATTTTTTTAGTTTTAACTTGTGCATTATGGATCTTGATAGTATCTAGTTTTTACACATTAACACTTATGAAATTCATCATTACACACACACAATATATATATATATATATATATATATATATATATATATATATATATATATATATATATATATATATATATATAAAAAGTTCAATAGAGAACCATAACTATTGGTTTTTTCAAGAAACCAATTTTTTTTTCAATTTCTAGAGTTTATTCTTTATCGAAAAAAAATCTAAAAATATTTAAATTCATATATTAACATTGTGAATGTGAAAAATATTTTTCGGATTCACCGTGTGAATCCGGATTCACGTTGTGAATTTTCAAAGATTCACATTGTGAATTTGACGTAAAAAAAATTCGAATTTTATATCATTGAAAAAAGGATAAAAAGTTATGAATTTCTGTATTTTTAGTTT
Source organism: Lactuca sativa (assembly GCF_002870075.4). Lineage (NCBI taxonomy): Eukaryota > Viridiplantae > Streptophyta > Magnoliopsida > Asterales > Asteraceae > Lactuca > Lactuca sativa. The sequence goes on along the minus strand of NC_056630.2, from coordinate 41,717,200 downwards.
TTTTTTTGATAAAAAATAAGTTCTAAAAGTTAAAAAAAGATTGGTTCCTTGGTTAATTATGGTTCTCTATTGAACCCCAACCTATATATATATATATATATATATATATATATATATATATATATATATATATATATATATATGGGTGTGTGTGTGTTGTTTTTTTTGGTGTAATGTCCATTAGTTAAAATTTCACTGCTAATACCTATTTGAAAAAACACACGAAAACGAATAATATATTCCATTAAAGAATGTGTTTCCTGAGCAAAATATTCCCTAAAATCTTTCGAAAATTATTATGTTTCTTTGTTCTATGAAATTTAGACATTAATCTACAACGAAACAAGAACGAAATCTTTCAAGAGTAGTGTAGTTCAATTATCATTACAGCCAAACCAAACATAAAGGTGTTATTAAACAGAAAAACAAACAAAAATATGTAATGTATGAAGTATTCTTTATTGGGGAGTTTGCCATTAATTCATTAGAGCATCTTTATTTAGAAATTTTTATGATCGAATATTATACTCTCTCCTTTCCAAAATTATATATATATATATATATATATATATATATATATATATATATATATATATATATATATATATATATATACTAAATTTGTGTGTGGCTTATGAATAGTAGATTTTTTGTAATTCTGAATTTTACCAGAATATTTTTGAAAGTTGGCAACTTTGGTCCTTGGCCTGTTCAGGCCACTACTTCCAATCAAGTAGAGAGATTGGTTTAGCTGAATTCCTTTAAATCGTAACCTTTTTCGCCTTTTTTACCATACCTGTTTTCTCTACCGTCTCGCATCTTCTTCCATCTGTTCCCTTAAATACTGTGTCTTCCATGATAGGAACCATCCTTTTACTTCATTCTCGATCGACTGCCCTATCGACCTGCCTCTTGCTTCATGTTTTTCTATATTCTGCTAATTCACCTCCTTGATTCCACAAGAAATAGCTTTAATATTGATTGAATCTTTTGCTCTTAGAAAGTCTCAAAGATTCATCGACCCTTTGCAACACAACTCTCGCTCTCGATTTTGCATTTTGCCCTGCATACACCTTTTAAATTTATCTCTCCACCACCATCAGCATAGCCGTCTATTAAGGTTAATTTTGTATTATTTTTTTGTTCTCTATTGATGTTCCAGGCATTTTCTTATACTCCTATGTAGTTAGGTTAGAACTTTACGGATCACACTCACACTACTTGCTCCACACCAACCAAAAAAGACCATTTGAATACGATCGCACATGACAAGTTGTGTTGCATGTTTTGGCTATATTTTTATGCATATAAGATGAAGATAAGACAGATACTATCATCAATTTTCTATAAGTGGTTTTTGTATCTCATTGAAATGCAAAAATAGCACAAACATTTTTTCATAACCGGTTTAAACTATAATTATTTATTTTATAACATTAATTGTATTTATAATGCTATAACCGCATAGAGTTCACGAAGTTCAGTGTTTTACTATTAGAATTAGTTTCAATGCTCAATTGTTTTATTGCTCAATTTAGCATTTTTAAGTACTAATAATGTTTATTCCATTTAAGTATAAGTTTTTACTCATTTATTGTGTTTTGGATTTTTCTTTTCTATCTCAACCCAAACAAGACAAACATATCCAGTTATGTGGGGTGTTAGGTGTGTTTTCGTAACTGTGTATCTCCATTTTGATGATTTAAATTCGATGGAATTGTATCGGATTTACTTCAAAGCCTTTGAAGCATCTCCTTTTGAGTTAGATGCAAGAACGGGCAACATACTTCCACATATATGTGTATTATAGCATGATACTTTGAGTTTTTTTTTTATTCTACTTATTAGGTTATAACCCATGAAATCTACTGGTGATAATTTTATATAGAATTAAAAAATAATTATACAATAAAATAATATGTCATTAATTTCTAAAAACTTATGAATTGTAATATTGTATTTTTTAGTAACTTTGTATGTATTTAATTAGAAATGAATATTTTTAAAATAATTGAATGGAGACTGAAAGTTAATAAATTAACTAATGTATATAGGTTTATAAAACAAAATTAACAGTTAATAGCATAATGCATAATGTGTGAAGCATGGATGCAAATAGACACAAATTAGTCAAGAATAACATTTAACAAACATAAAAGAAAGTATATTTTTTTTAAAAAAATTACCATTTTTGACTTTTTGGTCAATTTTGTAATTTTAACCCATACAAAGTTAATATGAAGCAAAGGTAATATGAAGCGACAGTAAAGTTACTAAAATGCCCTTGATCTGCATATGTTAACAAACATGTTTTCCTATTTAAAGAATTTGAAAAGGATAAAGGAAATAAAAAAGAAAAAAATAATGTACATTGCTATTTACTACAGGTTTAAAATTAAGAAAAAAAAACAAAACTTTCCTGCTATTAACTCAATTGTTTACACACAAAAAGATAAAGTCACCTATCGTCAGTTTGGATTTCGAATTTGTAGAAACCAAAAAGTTGGTTTCGGTTTCGATTTATTGGCCAAAACCACCCATCCACTAAAACTGACCAGGATCTGACCCTTATCAAACCGACTTGTTGAACACTCAAATACAATAACAAATCCTAAACCTAATCGACAAACACTCAATACCTACTCGATCCTCCCCCATCGGTCTATCTCGCAGGATGCAAACATCGACCACCTAATTCGCTAATCAAACAATGACCACCACCGATGCTCCGCCACTCACCACAGTGAAAACTGAAAAGCAACAATAGCCCCAACTATGGCCTCGCAAATCAACAAAAACAGACCCACCGGTCACCACCTCACTCGACCCTCACTCTCGCAACAACAACCAAAAAGGTATGTTTCTTCATTCTTGTTTCTCGATTTTTCCTCTCTGCCGATTTGCATACCACATATATAACATGTTCAAAGTAATAATTATGTCTCTTTCGGCTCAGACAACAGCAACAACCTGTAAATTTACTTCTTTTCCTCTGCCAAATCATCCTTTTTGAAACATACCTAAAGCTTAAAGGAAATATAGATGGTTAGTGGTCTCCCGATTGCTGCAAAATCATAACAGGGAAATACATTTTTGCGAGAAAAGTCATTTTAAAACCTTTTCTTAAAAAGATTTATAGGTGTAAACTGTAACTTAGTATTAGAATTGATTCAACTTATTCTTGCAACTAATTCAATTTAGTCTTGCAACTGCTTCAACTCTATGTCTTGGAAATTTGAATTGATTACGAAAATAATGGTAAAATTGAAGAGGGAAGTATTAGTAAAAATGGATACTTGTTAACAACAATCCAATGGATGAAGGAACTTGTTTGCATTTCCTTCACAAAGATTGTTTTCGTTTAATCTTTTTGTTACACTTATTGTTTTCATACTACATATTGTTTTGTTACACAACATTGAGTATGTTTATGGTAAGTAAGTTCAATAATATTATAGAGTAAAAGTAAAAATATAATAGAAATATGTTTTTACATTGAATTACAACTACCATCTTGCACCGGTTTTGGATCAAATAAATTATTGCCATAGAATGATAATTCATGATCATGAATTGTACATAATAAAAAAATTAGGTTGGTAGTTTGGTTAAAAAGCATGAAGAGTAAAAGATCAAATCACAGTAAATGGTAAAAACGTGGAAATACGAAACCACAATAAAAACTGAAAAAGATAAATTAAACTGGATGTCAATCATATATTAATATTAACTAACTATATATGATTGAATGTGCGTGTGAGTAAACAGATGGAGATATCGATGTTATGCATAGGAAAAATAGATATTAACCTGTTTCTTTCTTTATGCAGAGGATGTGAGTTGAGATTCAGAGGAAAAATCGATGTAGCACTTAGAAATACGAAAATATTGAATTAGTGGACACTTCTTCTTCTAAGGTATGATATGAATAACAATCTCAATTTTGAATGTTATTTTATTATCTACTGATTAATGTATGTAAGAAATTTCTTAGTTAAATGTATAGTGTTTAACGTTTTGCCCTGATCAATTCAAGATTTTTGACTTACACGTATTGAAGGGATGTCGATTAGAATGCTTTTTTTTCTTCTGCTCCTACAATGGACCTGTGAAAGAATGGAAGTGTGAAGAAGAAATCGAGAAAGGTGAGAATATTTAACCAAGAAAATCGATAAAATCTTTATAAAACTCCTATAATTATGTTAAATAAGGTTGTGATCGGTTGGAAATAATTAATTACGTTTTTTAGGATAAATGTCGATTAATGACTTTCCTTGTTAGATATACATGTTGTAAATAGACAAGTACAAGCTGTAAATATATATTGATCAAAAGAGTATAAAATTTTTTGAATTTTAAAATGGGATCCGATCATCTTATTTAAAGGGAGTTATTGTTTCGGTCAAAGGATATAATAGAAAATTTTCAAATTAACGCAGGAGTTGTAAAAAGAGGATATTAAACGGAAGGAAGTGACAATATAAGTGCTTCACTTTAATGAAAAAAACAGTAAAATTCCATGAGGTGGTGCTAAGAGAATGACTGACAATGTATTTATTTATTAGGATAGGATAATGTCTTTTTTTAAATATATTGTGTTCAAGTTTTCCCTTAGTATATGAATTGATCGTCACAATGCTTTTTCTTATTTTGAACTAATTACATTTTCCAAGGATTTATACATGTGTGTTATTGATCGATTCTCTGGTTGCTATATTCTATCAATTTAGAATAGGTTTATGTTTGATTCGTATATTATTTACTTATTTTTCCTATGATTTTGCACTTGAAATCGTTCTAAATTTTTTCTAATTCTTTTGGTGGTTGCATTATCATTTAGGGTGCAGCATCAGCAAGACAAGAACCTACTATGGTCAAAGATTGTACTCTCAAGGTATGATAATTATACTACATTTCTATAATTACATATAGAAAATGGGAAAGAAAATGAGTTAATATTTAATTCGAAATTTTTTAAGACATTTGTGCTGATACGATGGTGGGGGATCAAATGATAAGGGGTGTTCCTGCTGAACAAAAGAAATGTGTCACAGCAAGAAGTAAGAACATTCGATTTCCCGTGATTTTTTTTTATGTGATTATGATTGCAATGATTTGTTGCATTCGGTATTTATGTTGGGATTTAGGTTGCAGGTGACATCAAAGAAAGATGAAAAGCAGTATTGGGTGAGAAGAGACCAGCCTTATAGACAAGCTAATGTTATGAATAGTTTTATCATCATTGTATTTTGGCAACATAACGTTGTGAAAACCTATTCTAGCATTTCAATTACAATTTATCTGTGATTATAAATCCCACACACTTCTAACCCACGGCGTAGCGCAAGACATTTTTTTTCTACTACTTTGTTATTTTGGTGTTATATATATTTAACCTTATCACATTATGTGATATTTAAATTGATAAAATGGTTGATGATGGAAAAAGTGAACCTACTATTATGGAGGAAAGAAGTGGAATTAGAACTAAATTGTGTCTAATGGAGAAAAAATATTTAAGCAATATTCCCTAAAAATCAAAGATTAGATCATGGAGTATTGAGGTGGATGAGAACTCTAAATACTATCATAGGTTTTTGAAGAAAAAAAAAAAGACAACTCCAAAAACAAGGTATTAAAGTTGATGGCTATTGGAGTATAGAATTTCATTTGGTTAAAAAGGTTTTTTTGAACACTTTTAAAGAGAAATTTAAGAAAAATACGGTTATTCATATCGTTAGTAGAAACAATCGGCTTAAAGAGTTGTTGGAGGAGCAAACCCACAGTTTGGAAGTACCTTGCACTCTAGAGGAAGTTAAGCAGTGTGGTGTTATGGTAGTGAAAAAGCTCGAGGGCTATATGGTTTTAATTTTGATTTTATTAAAAGGATACAGGGATGTTTTGCAACATGACATTTTCGATTTTGTGATTGAGTTTTTCGAAAAATCAAAGATTCATTCTGGTTACAATTCTTCTTTTATTACCTTGATTCCAAAGATTGGAAATTCTATGGTGATTAACAACTATCGTCCTATAAGACTCATAGGAATTAGCTTTGAGATTATGTGTTATTGATTCGATGGTTATTGTGGAACAAACAACTTTTGTGAAAGACCGACAAATTTTGGATGAGCCTCTAAATGGTGAAAGAAATTCTCGAATGCTATAAGAAGAAAAAAAATCAATGCTTCATAAGATTGATTTTGAAAAAGCTTACGATTTTACAAGTTGAGATTTTTTAGATCGTGTTATGTATTTCCTAAAATTTTGAAACAAATGACGGGTCTGGATTCATGCACATCTTGTGTCGGCTAATGCTTCTATTCTTTTGAATGAGAGTCCTACTAAGGAGCTTAATCTGTAAAGAGGGATTAAACAAGGAGATCCTTTGTCTCATTTTCTAATTATTATTTTCATGAAGGGGTTGCATGTTTCGATTGATGATGCAGTGGATGCCAACTTATTCTCAGGAGTTAAATTGGTATGCGTCAATTTTTTATTTCCCATCTTTTTTATGTCGACGATGTTATAATCTTGGGTGAATGAGATACGGAAAATGTTATGAACATGGTTAATATTTTACATTGTTTATGTTTTCTGTCGGCTTTGAAGATAAACTTACAAAAATCAAATCTTTTTGGAATTGGTGTTACTTGGGAGGAGATTAACGGTTTTGCTAGTATGATTGGATGTCAGCCTCATAAGCTCACATTTTTGTATATTGGTCTTTCGGTTGGGCAATATATGTGAAGAGCGGGGGGATGGAAACCGATACAAGAAAAATTACATAAAAATTATCTAAGTGGAAAGAAGCTAATTTATCTAACGGTGGGAGGTCTATGTTGGTCGAATCGACTTTAGGCTCCTTGGGTTTGTATTATACGTTGATTTTTTTATGCCAATTAAAGTTGAAAAAGAGTTTGAATCCATTCGGGTAAATTTTATTGGGAATGGTAGTCAAGAAAAAAGAAATAGAGCTTGGGTGAAATGAGATTTGATTTTGGATGGAAAAAACATGGTGGTTGATTGGATATTGATAGCCTTACGAATTTAATCTTTCTTTAGGTCAAAAATGGAGGTGGCCCTTCTTAAATAATAGTAACTTGATTTGGGTTCATCTCGTAAAAGCTATTTATGGTGATAGTGGTGGCCTAGAGTTTTCCAGATCTTCTTTCTGTCGTCGGGGGGGGGGGGGGGGGGGGGGGGGGGGGGGGGGTTAAAATCTTGTTTCGTTTGCTAAACTAGAGGAAAAAGAGGTAATGGTGCATTCGGTTTAAAGAAAAAAGTGGAAGATGGTGTTGCGGCTAGATTTTGGACTGAAATGTGGAGTAGTGATCAATTTCTTTCTAATAAATTTCCTGGATTGTTTGAGTTAGAATCCAAAAAAGATTTTGTTAATTCTGATGAGTTGACAAGTGAAGAAAGAAAGTGGTTTTAGCATAGGGTGATTAGAAGAGGAGAGAAAGCTTTGGAATTCTCTAATATGTATGATTTGTTGCATGTTGTTAAGATTAATAGTGACAAAGATAGATGGTAGTGGTATATTGGTAGCTCTAGAACTTTTTATGTTGGAGTAACTAGAAGATGTATTGATGATAAAGTTCTCCGGTGATTGATACTCCTACCCATTGGAATCGCTTCATTCCAAGGAAGGTAAATATTTTAATCTGACATGTGTTATTGAATAAACTCCCGACTACCTTGAACCCTAGTTTGCGAGGTCAAGACATTCCATCAATCTTATGCCCAATTTGTACTTTGGAGATGGAACAACTTGATCATTTGTTCGTTAGATGTGAAGTGACGGGCTATAACCTGAAATGCAATTTTTAAATGGTTAGAAATGAACTTGATTAGGTATTTAGTGGGTAATTTGTTTTAGTTGATTGACAATTTTCGATGCGCCGTTAAAAGAGGACTTTTAATTATTGACGTTGTTGTGTGTGTTACAGTTTGATACTTATGAAAGTTTAGACAAGACAAAGTTTTTGGTGGAGGAAATATTAGAAAATATAGTAAATACCGCAAATAGACAAAAAAATTGGGGTCAATTTCTAAATTCAGTCATAAAACTAGAATTTTCCAGCTATAGACATACATTCCGCGGAGGACCCTTCGCGGACCTCTGCGGAATGACGTCATCTCCGCGGACCACCCGAAAGTCTGATTTTTTAACGTTTAAAAGATTGTTCCACGTAGGCCCTCTGCGGATACAATAACACCTCCGCGGAGTGAATTGTTTGGAGGTCATAAATTCCTCCGCAGAGATGATGACGAGGAGCTCCGCGGAGAGAGTAATGTCTCCGCGAAATGGGTGGTTGGAACGGATTTTAGACCGTTTTTTTTGATACAAAGTGTTCTTTTTCATTTTTTTAGCTCCATTTGGTCGATAGATCAGTTCCTTTTCATTTGATTTTCAAAAACAAATATGAGTTTTGTTATTTTATATACCGGGGGTTTTTGGCAGATAAGTAATGGGATTAACACCTACGTTAGACCAAAGTTTAACAACTTAGGTTTACTGCTTCCGCCAAATTTTGATTATCGAATATTGTTTGATTTGGTCAAAAGTAAGGCTAATGTGTTTAATAGTAATATATCATTGTCATTTCAACACCCGGTTCATGGGTATGTTATGAATATTTTAGACGAAGTAGATGTTCATCAACTCAGAAATGTAATTTCTGAAACGAAGGAGATTGTGCATTTGTATTTAGAGGTGTTTCAGGGATTGGTCGAACAGACAGAAGTGGTTAAGAAAGTTGTACCATACAATGTAGAAAACGTTGTATCTGATAATGTTGAAGAATGTCCAGAAGAAGAAACTGTGGCAATGAATACGGTTGAAGAAAAAAATTTATATGAGTTTGGAAGACTGACTGACAAAACTTTGTCAAACGGTGAAGAGTCAAATGAAGGATGGACAGAAGATGAGTTCACACACGGGAAAAAAGCTTCAGACATATTTTACGGTATGTCTCCCATACCTGATTGTCTTGATCCTATTGTTGAACCCGGACCATTTCACAGTTTAGGTCCAAATGATGATATGTTTGTTCGTCAAACATATGATAACAAACAACAACTAATATTTTCTTTGAGTCTTAAAGCAACCAGAGAAAAGTTTCAGTTTAAGACCAAACATTCTAACAAAAATCGTTATGAGGTATATTGTGAAATTGAGAATTGTAGTTGGCGTTTATATGCAAAACGCCTTGATCCCACTGATGAATTTGAAATCAGGACTTTCAACAACATGCACACATGTTCGTCATTACAGATACACCCTAATCATAAGCATGCTAATAAAAAAGTGATGGGTACTATATTGCATGAGATTATGGGAAAAACTCGTTCCAAGTTTTGGAGGCCTAATGAAATATCAAGGGATTTGAATGTTTTGCTGGAAATCAATGTAGATTACAAACAAGTTTGACGTGCAAAACAATATGCTATGGAACTGTTTTTGGGATCCTCTGAAGAATGTTTTTCCAAACTTTCTTTTTATTTTCACAATTTGAAAAGGCATAATCCCGGTACAGTGGCCTATATTCAAACAGATTCTAAAGATTGTTTCGAGTGTTGTTTTTATGCCATTGGGAGCACAGTAAATACAAAAAACTCGTTGTTAATATATATATATATATATATATATATATATATATATATAAACAAATTATAGAGTGTTTATGTGTTTCATTCTAATATATTGTAGATACAAGCGTTCAAACATTTTTGTTGTAGAGTTATAAGTATGGATGGTGCCCATTTGAAGGGTGATTTTAAGGGAACCATATTGCATGCAGTAGCTATGGATGGAAACAACTAGATGCTGCCTCTTGCGCACGGAATATGCAAAAAAGTGAGTGGTCTTACTTGGACATGGTTTCTTGAAAATTTGTATGAATGTGTTGGTGATTGTCAAGAATTGACTTTTGTAACTGATAGGGCCGATGCAATTCGGGTTAGTATTGAAAATGTTTTCCCATATGATCATCATGGCTTGTGTGCTTTTCAACTACTAGGAAACATAGTACACAAGTTTGGGAAATATGATAAAACAAAAGTGTTCCTTTGGAGGCTTGCGAAAGCTTACAAAAGAAATGTTTTTGAAGAATTGTGGTATAGATTTCGTTCTACTAGGCCACAAGTAGCATCGTATCTAAGTGAAATTCCCCGTGAATGCTTTATCTGTCGTGCAGAGTCCATGAATGCTTTATCTGTAGATGTAAGGAAGATGCCTATAATACCCCTTCTTGAGTTCTTCCGTCGTCTTTCACAGGAATGGTGTAACAAGTGTCACATCGAAGGAGGTATGAATTTAATTTGGACATTAATTAGGTCGAATAATAAGTTAATTATATATATCTTCTTTACAGGGAAACGTTCAACAGTGCTAATTGAGTGGGCAGAAAAAGTAGTTAGTAAAAATGAAGAGCGTACGACATGATGGTCCGTTTCTAGTGTTTCAGATGCAATATATCAAGTTCATGATTTCAAACATGGTGGCATAGTTGATCTGAGGCAAGAGACTTGTACATGTAAATATTGGGAAGGAACTGGGTTGCCTTGTGTTCATGTCATAATGGTCTTGAAGCACTTGAAAAAAAAAACTAACTTCGGACATCTGGCTATAGATGCTTACAAAATGGAAACGTACCGAAGTACGTATGAGGAACCGGTTTACCCCCTTCCATAACCGTGTGATTGGGAGATTTCTGCTGAGATGATGGTTGTTAAACCCCCGATAATGGATACACGTCAAGCTAGTAGACTGAGAAACATAAACCGTATCCCGTCACAAGGTGAGGAACCTATAGTAAGAAGGTGTAGTAGATGTGATAGTACAACACATAATGCAGTGACTTGTATGACATTGGTCCCAAAGAAACAAAAAAAAAGGCTACAAAAAGTAGTGTGACATCAAGTAGTAACACAAAAGGGAAAGTGAAAAGGACAGAAGCGACTCAGGAGACGCTAGAGACGCACGGGACATAAGAGACGCGTTGGATGAGTGGGACGCAGAGAGAAGACTATTGTTCAACGTTTGATTTGAATGATTGATGTTGTATTTATAATTAATTATGTTTTGTTTTAGAGGACATTAATTTGTGTACATTGAAATGGTGTGTTTATTTTAAAGATGATGGATAATATTATGATTATATTAATGCATAATTACTAGTAGAATAATAACTAATACTCAAGATAATACATTCAACAAACCAGAAACATATAGTAAACGTATAATAACAGTTTTTAACTTAAGGGAATTGCAAAGGATACTTTTCTTTCTCCATTGTTATGTAGTCGTCCCTAATTCTTATTTTATCTTCCATAAGGTCCTTTTGGCTACCAAGTTCTATCATTTTTGCATCCTTGTCAGCAAGCCATTTTTCAGACAGTTTGATATTCTTCTTAGTTTTTTTATCCATTCCTCATGATCTTTGATTTTTTTTAGTAATCGTCATCCTTTCCTCAACCTCTTTGCACTCCGCCGCAATGAGGTCATAGAGTGTTATAGTGCTCAGCCCGCAAAGCGAATGGTCAATCCGCATTACTGACTTATCAGTCTGCGTTACTGCCTTGTCAGTACGCTTTACTGACTTGTCAATCCGCAAAGCGAATGTTCAGTCCGCGTTACTGACTTGTCAGTCCGCGTTACCTATCTTTTTATATATAGTAAAGCACGTATCTATACGTCCGAATTAGAGGTAAGGGATCATTTCACAAAATGGCATCCAATGTACCAACGTCTTCAAATGCAGCTAATCTGTCTAATGTGTCTGCTCCAACAAATTGTACATCTCCATGGACGACAACAGAGGTGTTGGTCCTATCACGATGCTGGATTACCGTTTACGAGGGTCTGCCGGTAATGGCTCCCGTTAATTGCCTTCTCGGTGATGAATGGTCCCACTTAGTAGCTTTGTTCAACTATAAGGTGGGACAAGGACAAAAACGACTAGAACCTGATATTGTTAGTAAATGGATGGATTTAAAGACTAAAGTCACATGGTACAATCGATGCTACAATTATGAGAAAATGAGATGCTCTGATGCTGATGATGAAGAACTTCTTGAATACGTGAACGGATATTACCTCTGCCAGTTTGATGAAACTGAGTTCGAGTATACGGACGTTTGGAATATGGTTAGAAATAAACCCTTTTTTATGTAGACGACTCTTTTATTCGTAATGTTCTATGTAATGTTTGTTAGTCATTCTTCTTTTATTTGTAATGTTTTCTGTAATGTTATTATGTTATTTCAAATGTTTGTAATATATGTTGGTGAATTATGTTTCAAAAAATATATGATACAAAAGTTGTTTATATTAAACAAAACTACTAAAAACAAGTATTTCATAATAATGTATACAAACTTCCAAACATCAAGTTATTTAGTATCCCAAATAATATTTGCCATCCTATTTCTGTAGAGAAATCCCGCATCTCTACATGGCTTATCACTCTTCACCGGTACCCCCGAAGCAATCATTTCCATATACATGCTTACGAATACTCCACAATCCCCTCTATTAATAATATATTCTTGGTGTGGCACGTCTACAATATCAATAAACTCCACAACTGCGTTGTCTTTGTGTCCATCGAGGAAATCCTTCCAATAGTCAGTCGCATCTAGCTCTTCGATTATACTATCCCCAAAACTTTTGAATTCTCCACCGGTCAAGTACGTTGTGAAGTAATTTATAGATCTTTTTGAATCATAAATGTGTACTTTCCAAATATCTAAATGTAGCACTGCCAAAAACCAATGGGCATGAGGAACGTTTATGGGGAATAGAACCTGCAAACAAAAACAAATTTAATAGTCATTAATTCGTTTCCTATATAAAATAAATAATTAATAAACTTAACTAACCATATCCACATCCTTCCATTTAGGATGGCCTCCGACACCATTTGCTATATTCCTAAGAAAATATGTTTTTCCGTTTTGAAAATTAAGTTCTTGAGGGAATATCGTCCACCTTGAGTTCGCCGGCCGTCTTTCTGTGAGCAACGCACTCCATATCGCAATATGTTATATATTTTAAGATAAAAATGTTACAATTTTTTATATAAATTATCGTCTAAAATTGTAGTTAAAAATTATATTTAACGAATGTTACCGAAGAAATTAACCACCCAGCGTCAGTAACTGCAAGTAACCTCGACCAAAACTCCACATCCAGTGTGAGCATATGTAGCCTATGCTTAGTGTTTAGGTTGGAAGAGATCGAATTCCATTCTTTCCAAAAACTCAATGTACTGGTAGCTTCAACATTGTCGAGCAGGAGATGATTTGAAACATCATTACTCTCTTCATTCACAATGTCTTCATTTGGTTTTTCAGGACTCTTCACCACTTTTTTTTCTTTGCTTTGGTGATTTTCTTCACTTTTGGTGTGGATTGCAACTAAAAAATTAACATGTTAAATAATTATCAATACGTTAATATTTTTAAAATATATCAAATTTAAAATATGAGTTTTGTACCACTGTGAACGGAGTGTGCTGATACCATGGAACACCCCTCTTTCATTGAGGCCTAACAATAGGAGTCATTTCTTTTGTGTGATGTTCACCTACGTCCGATGACTGCTCAACATGCATAGGTGTAGGCCCAAATTCCCGCTCCAAACCATGAGTACCGATATCATCATAGTCAAAATGTGTATCATGGTAATATTTTTCTTCCTCCTCTTCATTTATCATCTCTTCCTCCTCTCAAAACCCTCTGTCTGGTTCAACATTTGTGTCTGGTTCATCTTTTTTCTGTAATACACGGTCTACTTTAGAACTTAAGTCTGCCACAACGCCTAGTAGACGCTTCATTAATGCCTTTGTGCTTGTCTTCTTCTTTACCAATCTTGATGTGTCGTTTGACATATAACTTGTTTCAAGATGTTGCGAGGAAGAAGCATTTGTGGCAGATTCAGTCGAAGATGTTTCTATTTCAGACTTGTACATCCTTCTTCGAGAAAGCGAGGCAACATGAGGTGGACTATTTCGAACAGGACTATGTTTTCGAGGGTGAAACTCTACAGGGTTAAGAGTCCAATTGACATAACGAACATAAAACGGCAACATCATCTCCTCCGGGTTTGCCACAACATTAATTAATAGGTTGGTTGTTAGGCTACAAAAATTAGATTGTTAGTTTAACATGAAAATACATTGAAATTTGTAAATATAAATGATTGTTAATATAAAAACCATACCACAAACACGTTCATTATTCGACAACATTGATCCCAATTTAACGGTGTTTTACTTCCCCACTCCCTCATCCATGGCAATTCTGTCGGCGTGCGTATATAAAACTTGGTTGCCTTTGGGAACGTCTCCAAAATCCATATCTATGAAAAAAAAAATGTAAGTATCGTTCTATTATACTATAAAAGTCATGATACAAACTTATTATATAATACAAAACGAAGTTCAAATTTTTATAGTATAAAAAAACTAAACAATGATAACTATTAAAATGCATTAGAAAGTAACCTTAAATAGAAGCATAAAACCAGGAACGGTATACTTGTGTCCTTTCTTCGATTCGGGATTGGCCTGCTTGAATTCTCTAAACTCTTCTATTTTCTCAAACATTCCACGCATCATACGCGAAATATATTTCCAGAAATACGTACCCCATGAAAACCTGCAATTTTCGATTTATTTATTATAATTAGTGCATTGCATACTACTGCAGGAATGCATGTTTTAAATGTAATACATGTTCCAATCATCTATATTATCAGCAAGCTTGTATACTACTGCAGGAATGCTCGTTTTAACGTCCCGTCCGTGTAGACCCTTCAACATAAAAACAAGTTTGATAAGCATCACAACATCTTCATCTTGTAGTGCCAAATAATTCGGGGACATAATCAAGTCTTCTAAATCTTTCAGCCGCAAACGTGCATCAGAAATATCTGGGAACAACCGAGCACGGAGCTTTGAATTTGACTGGCCCTTTTCATCATGGAGTAAATCCACATAAGGACCAACTTTTAAACCACAAATCAGAATATATTCAGTTTCACCAAAATCCAACTGGATCCCCTCTATATCAAACAGAAACCTCCCCATTTCAAATATTTGTTGACACCTTACTTCGTGCAACATCATTATATGCACAAGTAAGGGATCACCATGTAAGATATGCATTCCTAAGAATATTCCAAATGCGGAAGCTTCGAATAATACTCGTTGTGATTGTGTTGGGCGCGGAAAATACTTTTTAATGATAGTCCCCACCACGCCTTTCAAAGTTAAATCCGCTTTTTGATTGAGATCTTCGTGCTACACAACAAAAAAAAAATTTATTTCATTTAAAACATTACTAATTGAAAATAATAAAAAAAAATATATTAATCCATTATGAAATAAATAGCAACATACTTAAAAGCAGGAAACTAAAAAGAGTAAATTGCAAAAATGGTCCCTGTGGTATGCAAAATTTTGGGGTTTTAGTCCAAACAGTGACTTTTTTGGTTTCGTAGTCCTTTTGGAGTGGTTTGTATGCAAAAATGGTCCCTCCGAAAACTGAAATGACTATAATACCCTTGAGGTATTTATTTTTCATTTTTCTTTCATTATTCTTAAAATTTAATATTTATTTATTTATTCTAACAATTAAAAAAATAAAAAAGGGCCCACCTCTCTCTCTCTCTCTCTCTCCTTCAAAAATCCGTAAAACCTCCCTTACCCTCCTCTCAATTCTCCACCTTTAACCACCATTACTCCACCATAGCATCACCGCTGCCACCACCTCTTTCCCCATCGGAAACCACCATCCCCACCCCACTGTTTCTGCCGGAGCTCTTTCCTCCACCACTTGCAGCCTCTTCACAATCTCAGATTTTTTGCAGACCAAACCTAGAAGAAAGTTTCTGATTATACATTTGAATACCAAACAAAAAATCTAATTCAAATCGACAGTGACACACAAATCCACCCACCGACCAAAGGGGATCGTTTTTTTTCACCCACTGTTCTGATTGAGGCTCGCCAGCACCATCCCTATGTCAACCTAGTACCGTCATTCACAGCAGTAACGAATCACCACCATCTCATTCTGTTACTAGGGGATGGATCAAACGAAATTGAAGAACAAGAACCACCTGATGTGTCTTGTTCCACCCCCAATCAACCCCACCAAGGCTGTAGAAAAATGAAGAACAAAGGTACTACTTTCCCAATTAGTTTTCAGTGAACCACCTGATCATGTCTACTCCAACCTTCACTAAACTATAACCCCTTTACTCTTTATATAATCTTTCGTTCTTGCTCCATGGAAGCTCTTTCAAGCTCTGTCTTCATTCCGCCCTTTCAAGAGACGTGCTCCTCCTCTACCTCTTCTACTTCGCTCAGATTAAACTTCTGCTTCCCCAAAACCACGCTTCCTGGATTCCGATCTCGAGGTATTGCCGCTGTTACTCGCGAAGTTGCAGGCGACGGAGAAGATGATGAACAACCACTAGTTGATGACCTCGATTTCTCGATTGTGTATATGAGTAAATCACGATTTTTTGGGTCTCAATTTTGACAGCGAATTAAGGTTTGAAAGAGGGAAGATGAAGGCTTGTCTGGAGAGAGAGAGAGAGAGAGAGAGGTGGGCCCTTTTTTATTTTTTTAATTGTTAAAATAAATAAATAAATATTAAATTTTAAGAATAATGAAAGAAAAATGAAAAATAAATACCTCAAGGGTATTATAGTCATTTCAGTTTTGGGAGGGACCATTTTTGCATACAAACCACTCCAAAAGGACTACGAAACCAAAAAAGTCACTGTTTGGACTAAAACCCCAAAATTTTGCATACCACAGGGACCATTTTTGCAATTTACTCAACTAAAAATTGTGCAACAACCATCACTCCGCAGAGGCTAGAGTTCATTCCGCGGAGGCCTCTCTGCGGAGTGACCTCTAGCCTACGCGGAGGCCTGCATTATTGGATTATAACATTCCGCGGAAGAAACACATCACTCCGCGGAGCACCCTCTGCGGACTGACGTCCCCCTCCGCGGAATAGATCATCCAAAAAAAGTATATGTGATTTGTAAACCTAAAAATCCTAAATCTGTATACATATTCAATGTAATAAATAGGGTTTTCCTCTAATTTGAATCATATTCGACATTTTCGACATTAATAATTAGATGAGAATGTGAGAAATACCCGGGAACCGTATCCATCGGCCATAACATCGGGGAATTCGGGGTCCATCGGTGACGGAAAGAGCTCTGCGACTCGATTTCGCCAGATTTGAAGTCGTTTCAAGTTGAAGTTGTCGTCGGAGTTGAAGTCATCGCCGGATTTGAAGTCTTCGATCAAAGCCTATGCGACCCGATGCGGAGTGACGAAGAGGAACGGGGACCATTGAGGACCAAAAGAGGACTCATTCGTTTTTCTCAAAAAAAAATATGGTTGAAATTACGAAATTACCCCCTATACGCGGAGATTTCATGGTTCCGCGGAGGTTCGCGGAGGGTCCTCCACGGAATGTATGTCTATATCGGGAAAAACCTTTTTTTATGACTAAATTTAGAAATCGACCCTCATTTTTTGTCTATTTGCGGTATTTTCCCTTTTTCTTTTCTTTGGTATTGTAATAGAAATAGTTTGTGGTCATTGTTACTTGGTTAATTCACTTAATTGGTTAAAAAAACCCTCTAAACAATTTGTAACGGGTTCCCTTTTCTAGCCTTTGCTAGTTTTTGTTTATATATAATTTCATTTGGCTGTTTTTTTTTTTAAAAAAAAGAGATAATTATAGCACGAACGTAACCAAATATTCATGATCCCCTAATAAATTCAGATTCTCCTTTTAAAATTTTGGCAGGATATTCTAAAATTTAATGTTACCAGTTGGTGTCCTCACGTAGAGTAAATAATTCTTAAAAAAGTGTCTATTTGTTAGATTCTAAATTAGCACCAAATATGAATTTGACCGCAATGTCAATGACCCAACATACTACGTTTAACTAAAATGAATAATCCGTTTAATTAATATTACTATGGTTTCAGTTTGGTGTATCAGAATATATATCTATAATTGCAGCAAAGAACCATTCAACAATGTGTAGAAATTGCAATGATCCTTAAATCCTGGCAAGTGGGGTATCAAGTTTCATTCATAAGTGATGTCTGGGGGATGCATGCACCCTAATACTGAAAGTGTCCCCAACATGCACATGGGCCCTTTGAATTATACCATGGTCCCTATTGACCAACACTATAATAGTATGTATATGTATCCTTATATCACTTTTATTCATTCAAAGATTTGGTTTTTATATTGTTTGTCTGATTTTTGGTGTCATCCTAAGTAACTAAGCAACTGTTTGACTATGCATTTAAGTCAGTTTTTGTGTTCTATGTAAAATTAGATCTAAAGTATTTTATAAAGAATTAGATACAATCAGATATTCTAATATGTATCTAAGTTAAAAAAAAATCAAATCGTTGGACATGTATGCATGCAGAAGTTGTCTTAAAATGTACATAACTTTCTCATTTTAGTCCCCCTTTTTTTCTTTCCAAAACAGATACATGTGATAAATGGGCATTGTAGAAAAATTGTGGGTCGTTGCATGATTGTTAATGGTTCTAAACAAGGACAATTGCTATTAATCATGTAACATGAAGCATCTAAGGTGTATATTTTGATTAACACCCTAAAAGTAGTTTAAAGTATACTCTAAAATTTTCTTGATTAAAATACTTTTGATACAAAATGTGGGGTACGTTATATTAACAAATGATACGTTGGATTACATGTGTGTATATATATATATATATATATATATATATATATATATATATACACACATGTAATCCAACGTATCATTTGTTAATATAACGTACCCCACATTTTGTATCAAAAATATTTTAATCAAGAAAAATATAGGACTAAGTTATTTTATTTCTTATATTTATTGTATGTTAAAACGCACCAATAAGAATTTAGTAAATTAAATAATTATTTTAATTAAATAAATATAGATATTAAATGATTTTCATAATTATATGTATATTAAATGATATCCATAATTATAATTCTTTTTTTATGAAAACTAATTAAATATGTCATTAATGTCAGCAATAACGACATTCTTTCAGAATGAATTCACATCTAAGTTTTTATATATGAGTTCGTATTTTTTTTTTCAGTACTCACTTACTTAAAATATAATAAAGTTGCATGGAATACACTCTCATTCTGCTTAAATACACTATCATTCTTCTAAATATGAATTCATTCTGAAAGAATATTATTGTTGACATTAATTACGAATTTAATTAGTTTCCATAAAAATGAGTTATAAGCATGGATAGCATTTAATATACATATAATTAATACTAAATTCCTATTAGTGCATTCTAGCACACAATAGATGTGAGAAACATTTGAACCTACCTATATATATATATATATATATATATATATATATATATATATATATATATATATATATATATATATAGGTAAAAGTGAATATACCCTAAGGTATATAAGCTTAGGTACCCAAATCACCATACTACGTCGTTTTGTATCATATAATACATTTTAATTGTCCAATGTTCTTATAATTTAACTTCTAACTTAATTTACTTTCATGATTTTTATAAATTACACATTTATCTTCCTTTTACATTATTATCATTTTCAACTACAATATATAGCCTAATAGGTGTTCGGAAAAAATATATGATGTAAGAGAAAGATAATAGTGAAATTTCGAAAATCTTGAAAGTAAATCAAATTAGGGGTTGAACTTTAAGAAAATTATAATGAATTTATCAAACAAAACAACGTATTATAGTGTGTTTGGGTACCTAAGCTTATATACTCTTAAGGGTGTATTCACTTTTCTTTTATATATATATATATATATATATATATATATATATATATATATATATATATATATATATATATATATATTGACAATAAACTTTATAGCAATAACATAGCAAATCATAGTATTTTAATGAGTAATGACATATCATTACAGCTAACTAGCAATCCATAAAGATCTACCAACATCCTTGATAGCAAATTGATTTATCAACTCTTCATAGCAGTGGACTGATCAACGACAATGATTTTGGACTCCTAAAAAAGTTGGGTCTTGTACATGTCCACTTTGCCCCGCTTCAAATCCGACTATGATAACGACTACTACTTTTACTGCTTCAATAATTTAATAACGCTACTAATAAATATATAGGCCTGCTGATTTACATATAAAGTATAATCCACATGCTTAAGAGCAATAAATATAAATACATGGACTATTTTGTTATTCATGAATACATGATGATATAATTAGAAACTAGAAGAAAGGTATTTGTTTACAATTATGAGAATGTTTAAATTAGAGGATCATTATAGTAAGATAACTATCTTAATTAGATCGCTGCCTTAATTTAGCATAAGCCTGGATAGAAAGTATATCTCTAGCTATTTGATAGTTGTAAATATCATCCAAATCCCTTTAGAGAACATTAAAATGTCGAAAGCTCTTCCTTTCTTCACTCTCCTATAGTTTTTGGATGAAAACTTAAACCCTAAAAGGAGTTTCGACTTGTTTGTTCTTCAAGAAATAAGTGCTTAATCTCGTGCATGTTTGATTGGTTGGATTGTTACTTTGGGGTACAGTGTGGTAGATAGATTCTACTTTGGATCATTTATTTTATTCTTGGTTATAGTAAAATGTAAGCATGAAAACTACTACAAATAATGTAATTAGTCACAGTTAAAAATCATGGTCATAGTAGTAAACTATGACTAAATCTCATGAAAAACCATGGTTATAGTAAAAAAATGGTTACATTATAACAATTTTGGTAGTTGTATTCAATCATTTTGATAACCGTAACAAAAAAGATACGCATGGTCATATTTTGGTAATCTTTATCATGACAGTTGGTTTATTTTATATACGTGTTATACTATAAAGAGTGTGACCATAAGTGCTTATAGTCATTGTTTATATGGACACATGTTATACTATAAAGAGTATGACTGTAAGTGCTTATGGTTATTGTTTATATCCATATTATGACAATTAATTAATTTTAATTGCATATTAGAATTAAAAACATATGATCATAAGTTATTTATATTCACAATTTGTTTTATCTGTATTATGAAAATTGTTTGTTTTTAGACACACATTTGAATAAATATGTGTGACCATAACTCACTTACGCTTATGTGTTTTTATTTATATCATGACAATTGGTTATTTTTAGACATATTAGAATATAAAAGTGACTGTAAGTGAATTATAGTCACATTTTATTTTTATATATATCATCACAATAGGTTACTTTGAGACACTCATTAGAATATAAAATTAAGGCCATAAGATATTTATAGTCATAACTTTTTTATTTATATCATTGACAATTGTTTACTTTTAGACACATATTAGAATATATAATTGGTTATTTTTAGACACGTTAGAATATAAAAGCATGACCATAATTGACTTATAGTCATAGTTTTTTTCATCTTTATCATGTCAATTAGTTATTTTTAGACACACATTATAGTATAAAAGCATCACCATAAGTGACTTATAGTAATACCTTTTTTATCTTTATTATGTTAATTTTTTTCTTGATTTCAATGAATACAAATCCAATAGATACATCATGATGGTTTAGTTATATTTTTTCATTTCATTCTGTTTTGAAAACCATAATAATCCAATAATGATATCAAATCAGTTTGTTTATACCTTGATATATGGTTCTCTTTGTTCACACCCCTTATTTATTTTCTTCATTACCCGTAAAAAGACCCGACAACCACTCTAGTCAACACCGGCAACCTCTCCAGTCAAAATCAGCACCCACCACCGGTTATTTTGGCAACCACCACCGGAACCTACAACCAAAACCAAAGCTAACCAAATCAACCCTAAAATTCAACCTGAAACCAAAATCATAGTCATCCAAAATGAAATTTAATAGACCTAAAACAATTATGAACCCAATGTCGAAGCTATTTATAATATATATTTTCAGAAGCATCATAAAGATCGATTGTGTAATTTATGATGCTTCAAGTCGATCGTCCAGAGGTGACCGGTGAGAGAAAGAAGAAAGAGATGGAAGGTGGGTCTCATACCTAAAGAGAAACAAACCTGTAGGTGGGTATCGAAAACCCTTCATGTGTATGTGTGTGTTACATAGCCTTAATTTTTAGACGAGATTTCTGACAAGAAAATGGTTGTATGTGTGTCGTGAATTCGTAATTTCAAACGAAGCACTTTGTTTTCTCTAGCAAGGCTACAAAAAGAGATCTGGTAATCGATTTCTCATCTTCAAAATCAATCGGTAGGTGTTTGTCGGTACTGGATGACAAAAAAAGGGTATCGGAGGTGGAAGGGAGAGGAGTTGATGGCGACTTCGGTTACCCTTTTTCTAATCGGGCATTGTTGAAAAACATAGGAGGGACAAATGGTAGGTTTTAAGTTTTACCGGAGATGAATGTAAAATGGCAAAGGAGAAGGGATAAAAGTGTGGGTCCCTCATATTTAATTATTAATTTTTTATTAATAATTACTGGAATTATAATTAAAATATAAAAAATATATATATTAAAAATGGCAAAATAGTTTTTTTTAAGGGTGGTAGGGACCAAACGTTCAACAAAAACATATAATAGAGACCGTCCGAGTTAAAAAAAAATGTTAGGGACCATCCATACAGATTACCGTAAACCAAGGGGACCATCCTTGAAATTTACTATTCATTAATTAATTAATAATGATTTTCGAACTTATATATATATATATATATATATATATATATATATATATATATATATATATATATATATATATATATATATATATATATATATAGAGGTAAAGGTTCAAATGAGAACCAAAAAAGGTTAAGAACCGTAAAAACCTCTAATTTAGATGTTTATAAAGGGTTTAGGGTGTTTATAAAGGGTTTAGGGGTTAGGGGTTAGGGTTTAAGGTTTAGGGTTACCCTAAACTCTAAACCCTTTATAAACATTTAAAGTTAGAGGTTCTTCCAGTTCTTAACCTTTTTTGGTTCTCATTAAAACCAATATATATATATATATATATATATATATATATATATATATATATATATATATATATATATATATATATATATATATATATATATATATATATATATATATATATATATATATATATATATATATATATATATATATGGTGTAATTAAAATAATTTTGTATTATCATTTGATCTTTTATGATTAATGGGATTATCCCCGTTATCAAACTAGTGACTTTAGGTTGACCCCCATTAGATCGTATATTTGATTGACCCAAATGTACCTTTAACGTTACGATTAAAAGTTTGAAATTCGTATGTACTGCCAAGAAATCTTGGAGGAAAATCAAGCATTTATCTCCAGAATCATTGCAAATAAATATTGTAATTGTTACAACCTCATTTAATGACAAGTGTCAGGATCTTCAGCTCAAAGCTATATGAAATTTGATTGGATAGAAAGTATAATATTATATATGTAGAGAAAAGTTCATTAGATGGGGTCATCCTACACCTTGCACATGGGTTATGGTGAGAAATGAAGAATACAAAATTGTAGGATTATTATAACTTTATAAAAATATGGAAGACCTAAAAGAAAGCATCTTGTATTGGTCCAACTACCGCTACATATATTTATAATCTCTCCTTTTCTTTCTTTCGTTTATTGCCCTTCTCTATACCAAAATATGCATGTGGTGCGTTTTGTACTTCTAACATAAACCACGCTATTACGAGGACCCCTAGTACTCATTTCTTTCGGCTTGCACTTAATTTGACCGAAGCCAATCTTTATTTGATCTTTTATGTTTTCTTGCATTACTCTATTTTGGTTTCGATTTTACAGTTAGCTGAAAGCTGAGATATATAGTTTTTAATTGTTTAAAAATGTTCGATAAAAATAACAGTAAACAAATGTATACAATTACATAGAATTTTAAAGCTTTTAAAACCTCTAAAAAACTACTTTATATAGCTTTTCTATTGGATCATTTTCGTTAAATTAAAACTCTCAAGTTTGAATAGAGTTTTTTCTTCCTAATGTTTTCTATAAAAAGTAAAATTTAAATGTTGCTGCAAACATTTTATTGTTTAACTTTAACTTTAACATACTGTAGCTATAGCTTAAAGATTCTAATACAAACTACTTGAAAACACTTAAAGTTGATGTTGGAAGATATACCAAGATTATTCAAAAATAATATTTTTCAACCATTTTCTTTTATTAGCGGGAAGTGGAAACAAAATGAGATTGTTTTGGTAAATATGTTGTGTATGCAAACAATAAAATAATTTAAACACGGTTTATCCGAATAAAGAGCTACGAGATTTGATGGAAATGGCCACCTAATATTATAGTTCGTGAGGTATACTCATCACCTCTCATACAGTCATCTCCCTCAACATCAACTTTCACGGCACCAGGGGAGATGGGGGTTGGTGTTCACCGTTCTCACGTCACGCAGAGGGGCCAAATTGTGTGTGTGTGTGTGTGAGAGAGAGAGAGAGAGAGAGAGGGAGAGAGAGAGAGACGTAACCAACTGTGGCCTAAACCATTGTACATGGGATAGTGTACATATCACTCTCACCATCACGACAACCACAATCTCATCTTCATGTCGCCACGTCCAATGTATACCACATGTATATGCCATATAACCTAATCAATGTAACGTTGTTTAGTTATGTCATTATTTTAATCATGTTTATAAGAAAAAGAAAAATATTTCTAATCCTATCAACAACTTTTAAAGAAATAATAAAAAAATTAATTAAAGAAATAATAAAAAAAATTAGTTAAATGAGAAAATTCTTATAAAATTGTTGAAAATATTGGGACGTTAATGTATAGTTTTGATTTTCTTACAAACAAATAATTTTATCAGCCTTATGAGACCCAATTCGTAGTCCAAGAATTTTTAATTGTGATTTTTTTCGCAACACCACTATTTTTCATACCATCATCATCTTTACCTTGCTACCATCACGATCAGAGGAAACATATGCAAAAAAGAGAGCAGGAGAAGTGAGAAGACTTGTAAAACTTTTTTCTTGGTACGTCGTCAAATCTTGAACCGAAAAAAATGGACAGATTGTACAAACACAAACATCATATGCCTAATCAAAAGGGTGTGAAAGAATGACAGTTTCGTCTTTTCCGGTTTCTTAGTTCTCCATTCTTAGGATTGCAAAAATCCAACACAACCCTGGTTCTTTCTTTCTTTCTTAATTGTCTCCATTTTTTCAATGCCGGTTTGTTAGATTAAAAAACTATTTAATAAGAAGTAAATGTTAAGGATTTCAATAGAATATAGTTGACCATGGCAGGTTTCAACAAATTTTATACTTAAAGACTATCACACGATTAAATTTCTAACAAAAAAATGATATATACACTAAAGTCTTAATATTTTCAACGATTTAATAAGAAAGTCATATTTTAGCAGTAAAGTCTTAATTCATGATTTGATAAGAAAGTCCTAAACTATTCTTTTTTATTACAATAAAGTCCTCATTTCTGGCTAACCGACAAAAAGGTAAGCGTATCAAAAACTACCGGTAGTTAGGAGTTTACCGTCAAAAAAATAAAGTTTATGATTTTTTTGTTAAATCCATGAAAATATTGAGACTTAAATGTTATATTTATTTATAATTTTAAAAAATTAACTTTTAAAATAGTTCATTTCTTTACATTATGTATAGATATTTATTTTAATATTAATTATATACGGTTATGTATTTTCATGTTAACAAAATGACATTAACATGATATCGTATACATGTAATGCTTACATAAAACTAAACAAGCGGCATAGATGACTAGACGTGTGACCATAGAAACCATTCAAATCTATAAAAGAAATCTTATAAAAATGTCGTATGATTACTGGATTACTGCAAGAAGTTTGGGTAATAGCGTCGACGTGTGTCGTTGCTAATGGTTGGGGTTGTCGCCGCTAATACTTTTAGCGACGACATGTCGTTGGAGATGCGTCGTCGGTAATGCTTCGTCGCTAATACACATACAGTCGCCGCTAAAGGTTACTCATCGCCGCTATTGTACTTGTCGCTGCTAATAGTCCAGCGTTGCCGCTAAAAGTATGTCGCTGCTAATATGCAGTTGTCGCCACAAAAGATGTCGCCGCAAAAAGTATGTCGCTGCTAATAGGGCAATAGCGGCGACACATGGAGGGAAAAATCAGCGCGTGTTTTCGTGTTCCACTACAACCGTTGGATTGAAAAGAAATCGGACGGATGGGGCTAATTTGACGCGGATCGCTGTAAGTGAATATTAGCGGCGACGGCGGCCAATAGCGACGACATGGAACGCGGCAATTACATATCGCCGCTATTGGCCGCCGTAGCCGCTAAAGGCGTCGCCGGTAATACTAACCTTTCTTGTAGTGCTAAGCTAATATATCCATTTGGTTTTTCGTGTGTGCCTAAAGTATAGTAACGAAATTGTTAGGTGGTGGCGTATATAATTTCAGCATCCTCACTAATAAATGAATGTTTTTTTTGTCACTTGTTACACTCTCATTCAATTTGTCAAATGTCATTTTGTGGTTATTTTGAATTAATTTTTTCTCCACATGTCATTTTATGAGTTTTTCTATTTTATTAAATTTCACATAATATTTTAATTTAATAATTGCAATAAATTTAGTAATAAATGGATATTAATTTCACTAATAAACTTACCTTTTAATTTCAAAATTCTTATAGTTAAAGCTAATTAGTTTCTTTTTTCTTTATTTAAATTTAGAAGAGAAAAAATATTTCCATTATAATAATTCATTTTTTTTTTTTTGATATTTTCTTATAAATTGAAAGCCTTCAAATATTTTGATATTTATATTTTTTTTTTAATTAATCCATGAAATACATGAGTCTCACAACTAGTATCTATCAAAAGAATTTTTTACACAAGACTAATTATATATATATATATATATATATATATATATATATATATATATATATATATATATATATTAAAATTGTCAATCCTTAGCTACAGTAAAGTGGCTAAGGATTTGACAAAAATGGTCCCTTATGTATGAGTGTCTTTGCAATGCTTTCTCATTTGTTATTTGTTTTTGTAGATGGTCAATTTATGTCTTTATATAGTTTGTCTGTTTACACATGTTCTTTTTAATTTGGTTCACCGTTTTTTTAACCAATCATCTTTGGATTGATGTTACTCACATCTCTGGTATAACTCCACCGCTTTGACCAGATTCGTGATTCTTCTTCACCTTCTCATATTATCTTGATTGTTCCTTTCGGATAGTCATGTTTTGTCCACCGCCTTACTCTCGAAGCAATCGATCTGCTTCTTCTTGGATTCCACCGCGAATGAGATTAGGATTCCTACCGGAGAAGCTCATCGTTTGCTTCACTCTCCATCTACTTCCTCCCTCCACCTCCTTCTTCTACCGTCTGTCTAATCGGGCACCGATTGAACTTCCATCGGATCTAACCATTCTTCACTTTGGAACCCTAGAAAGTACTGGTGGGTATCAAGGATTCCGTGTTCTGGAAAACCCTATCAATACTCGATTTTGGCAGCTACGATTTGACTTTGTTTTACCTGTCGATCTTCACCTTTCTCTATCCCTCTCGACCGACGTCTTTGCTTCTGTCCGGCAGACGAAAAAGAGAAACAACAAGAACGGAGGTTCCTCCTTCAAGTAGCAAGCAATTTGAGGTTCAATTTTTTGTTTTCAAATTGACGCTTCTCAACTCGATTATTGATTTTCTTTTCTCACTTATACTTCTAGGAATTTCGTTTCTGCCCAACAAACCTCTAAACTGTTCATTACGTTTCTTCGTAGAGTAAGCGATTTCAACTCATGTAATGAGGTACTTCCTAATATTTTTCGGTTACTCATCCCTCACATCTCCTTTCCGATTCTAAGAAGCTCATCAAACAGATTAAGAATGACAACTTACAGTTGTTGTAGAAACTCAAAAAAGTTTCCAAATGTAGGAAACTTCCTCACTTCTAAAGTATGTATAATATCTTTTTTTCCATGTTGTCGATTTGCTTTAGATTTATTGGGTTTTTGTGAAATCAGATGCTTTGGTTGTTGATTTTTGGCAGGTGATTGTTGAAGGGAGGAGATAGAGGGATCATTGCTCAATAGGGTTTCACTATTTCGCCCATTAAGGTTTGTGGGGTTTATAATGCACAAATTGTTTTACTATTAGTATAATAAATCTACAACTGTTTTCTTGAATTTTTCTGATTATGTTTCTGATAAAAGTTTTATCTTTAGTTTTTCCTGTACTCAGTTTCTTCTGTAATCATTAGAATATTTGTGTTCATATTAAGTCAGATGCTCTTTCCTTTTAATCTCCATAGATTCTTATTAAGTTTTAAGGTTTGAACTTGGTTCTTTATTACATTTCCTTATCATACATAGGAAAATGCATTCATTGATTGTGTCTTCGGTTTTAATTGCTTATCTTCACTTTGTTTCTTACTTACCAACCTGGATGCTGCGCCTTTATTATTTTATCTATACCAGGTGAACCAGTCGGCTACGAAGATCGCAAGATAATTGCTACTTTATCAACTTTTTTTCTTCATCTTTACATTAGAGAACATATAATGTCATCTCTTGGTTTTTTAAGCCCTATGCACACATTTATCTGATGTTTTGGTGGTGAAGGGTTTCCAACCATCTATCTCTATTGTAGAAGCAGGAGGCAATCACTACAAAATTACAAACGTTTTATGAAAATATAGGTTTGTTTTAGTCATTTTAATGGGTTCTTCACTACTAGAAAAATAGCCTTTTACGACGCTCATTGCGCGTCGTAAAAGGCTCAGACGACGCGCAAATGTGCGTCAAGGAAGACCCTGTCATAAAGAGAGACGACGCGCATTTACGACGCTCATTTACGACGCGCATTAACGACGCGCGTTTACGACACGCAATGCGTATCAAGGAAGGCCCTGTCATAAAGGAAGACGACACGCAGTCGCGTGTCGTAACCTTATGACGCGCGTGTTAATGACACGCATTGCGTATCAAGAAAGCCCCTGTCAAGAAAGGTCATGTCATAAATGAAGATGACACACATTTTTGCGTATCATAATTTTAAATGTTTAAAAAAATATTATTTATAGATTTACTAATTTTCAAATTAAATAATACATTAAAAATTTCATAATACAAAATAAAATACCATAAATAACAAAGATAATTCATTTCACTAATATGTCAAATACAAATAATTATTCCAATAGTAAGTAAATGTAACACATTGCTAATATTTCATAATATTTATTATAGAAAACAAAACATGTACAACATTAAAAGAAACTCATGACTAAATTCTCCTTTGATAATCTCATTTGACAATATCCTTTCTAAAAAGAATAACCTGATGCAAGAACTTTGAAAGGCTTCAGGGCATGGAAGGAGGTTGCTAGAGCTGTCAGAACCTACACATGGCAAATCGGTAACTTAACATGCAATACAATACAAGATGATATGATAGAGCTGGTATGGCATCCAACTATATATTTTTTTGTCTATTTTCTTTTCCAATGCCAATTAGGCCACTAAGCTTAGGAAAATGATATTTTAGTAGTCAAACATGACAGTTCATAAAGTCAAACACTGTCCCCATATCTATTACCTGAGCAGCACCAAATGTGGTCTTCAATGCTTTGCTATTTGATGCAAGCTTAATTTTCTTCAACAAGTTGACTAACTTCTTGTAATACGACTTTACATTTAGGTCCTGCCGAGTCACCAACCTGCCATTATGTATGTAATCAAAAAAATGGTGAAATGAGTCTTAAAATAAAGAAATATGTCTAAAAATTTTCTATTGTTTTGAACACCTACATGATCAGAATGCCCAAAAAACACATAAACATACTGAATTAACTTAATTCACAAATTGGAGCCTTAGCAACCATTGCAATAAGTTTTCTTGATCGTCTCAGTAGACTTATTTTATTACCCATATTAACAAACAATTTTATGTAAGGGCTAAATACAAGAAATAGCAAAATACTTTCATTTCTTTATATTACAACATTATACTTTTATTTTATTTTTTCCTTATTATTGATGCATCATATGATAAAAAAAAAAAGTCTACCCAATTCCAACGTTATACTTCCAATCTTTTTCTTCTTACCACATCATACTTTGAAAGATCAACCCAATTATAGCAACGAAATTGCTATAATAACTGAGTAGATTTTTCTTGGATTTATCCCTTTATTTAGAATCACACATCACAAAACAAAAGCATCTCTATATCAATTAAGCTTTTTTATACTCGTTTTTGGCAGAAATGAAAATGTCAAAGCAAAAGAAACACTAGACATATCATCATCATGCAAATGAAAAACAAAAACAGACAACACAAACCTTTGCATCAATTCAAATGCATACAGATCAGATCATTCAGAGTTGCTTGGAGGCTTTTCCTTTGGATGCTTGGAGCTGTAATGATCAACAAGTTGATTGTCATTTGCTAACTCACCAGAAAAGTCAAAACCCCAAAGCATTTTCCATTAACTATCTTATATATTTACAAGTTATTGTCGTTTATAACTTATATTACAAGCAGTTGTCAAACAAGAAAGTCATTTTTTCATTAGGTGCTAATTCCAGACAAAAGGGTAAAATGGTCATTTACTATCATTCAGAACTAAATGAAACTTAAATAATCAAGAAATGATTCTATATCTATGTGTATCATCTAATTTAGTTCCACAACCTCCGAATAATAAGAAAGTAATCTACACCCTAAATCTTAAATGAGTTAACACATGTATGCTAATATAAAAGTTTTACTATCACTATATCAGAGAGCATAGATTAATCTCTAGCTACATTTTGCCTGATTTTACTTCGTGTATACCATTCGACTTATGAGAGAAGTAGGAGACATCATCCAATAATACAGTAATGAACCAAACACCTAAACACCTAAGCCCTCGATTGTAATCCAATAATATAGTAATGAACCAAACACCTAGTTAAACTGAGAAACAATGGTGATTTTTTTTATACTTACAATCATCCATATAGAACGCATATGCCAGCATTGAGAATATCTCCACCTTTGACTCCTTTTTCAATGACCAAAACGCCCCCATACCAGCTCACAACTGCACGCCCTTGGGGATCCTTCCACAATGCCATGCAGCTCTGGAGAAAACCGGAGCCATTCCTTCCACAAATCTGCAATTTAAATATCACATGTCTTGTTATTAAAAAAAAGTAAAAGTATGTTGCTATTTGTGCTAAAAGCGGGTACTAGTATCGCCATGGACAGGGGCGGACGCACTCTTTAAGATATGGGGATACATGCCCCCAACAACAATTCAATTACCTTATATTTGCATTAGAAAGATGGGCTTAAATATATTATTATCAACCGATACCCCCAATAAGCAGCCCAAATTGTTAAAATGAATTAAAACTAAAAGGTAACTGAATTGCCACTTGGCAGCTTCCCCTTTATACAATAACTCATATCCTTCAATATTTCTTCACCCACTCGATGTGGGATCCCTAAGTAGCAGCTAACATTCATTTCTTTTTCTTTTTTGGCCTGAATTTACTTTCATAAATCTTTTTTTTTTTTTTGCTTATTTTAACTTTTCCACTAACTTATGAATAAGTTCCCACTTTTAAACTCGTTTAGTTGTTTTCATTTGTGGTTATATTTATCAATTTTGAACTCGTTTAAAATGTATTTCTATAAAATAATTATTTATGTACTTTTAAGTACTTAGCAATATATAACGAAAGCTAACCTTAAGAACCATAATCCGAGCCAAATAAAGGGTAAAAAACCAAAAAACCACAAGACCAGACTAGATATTTTGACCATTTAGCTCGACCTTATCGTATAAATGGCCCCAAGCTCTCCTAACATAAAAAAAAAAATCCAGGATCCGCCATTGGCCATGGAACCGATTAAACCTGAGAATATACATAACCATCCATCAAATTGATACAAAAACTTGGTAAAAATGTAAAATTTCAACACATGTTTGTTTGATTTTGCACTTGAAAAGTGGTGGAACATAGCAGCAAATATGAAGTAAGGGCATCTTCTTAATCTGAAAATGGGAACAATATCAGTCATAAGACCCCAAAGAGGTTTAATAATCCATGGAATTTGAATAATCCCATAGTAAAACTGTGCTTCGGATGGTTGTAACTTTTGCACATCTTTCATTTAGTATTGTATGCTCACACGATACAGACCAATGCTCGTGCCCTGATTGATTCCGTACGCAATCACGACAGCTAGAACAAATCTCCAGCTTAATTCATCGCTCATCAAATTCATGAATTTTCAACATAAATAATATTTATGTGCGGGTAACCCAACAACCGACAGGTTCAGGTCAGGTTCTGGAGATGGGAATTGGGGAGGGTCTAATTTTGGTAACAGTTTCCCAGCTCCAAAGAAGATCTGTAAAGGACTTGATAAGTTTGTTATTGGTCAAGAAAGAGCTAAAAAGGTTATCCTTCTTCTATCTATAATGTTCTGATGGCCTAAAATAAAATTTGTTTTCTTGTGATTTTGATATATGGTTCTTTACCATTTTGAAATAATGAAGCTTGTTTATGTGGGAACAGTTTACAAATAATTTGAAAAAAGAATTTGTGTATTTGGTCCTAAATTAAATATTTAGCTGGATATGAAAAGATGTCTGCTTATAATTCCATTAATACATACATACAGGTGCTCTCAGTGGTAGTTTACAATCACTACAAGACGATCTTTATGGATAGTTCACAAAAGTAAGCACATTGTTCCCTGTGTTGTTTAATTTGGAGAAAGCATTTTTTTGTTCCATTTTGAGTATGAAAAAGTGACGAGTAATGTATAACTATATAAATTGAGTGGAATGTGGAGCATGGGGACCAAATTTGTAATTTACTCTTATTTTTATTTAAGTAAAATGCTAGAATCAGATTTTTATACCTGTAAGGACTCCTTTTGAACTTTTCAGCAACTGATAGAAGTATCTCTATATACTTATTCCTTCCCTCAGCCTTAGAGTCCAAAATATCAGGGAGGAAGGAAACAAAACAGATGGTAGCTGAACCAAATTTCTCTTCCATCACATCCTAAAATGGAAAATTCATGATTTTACCAGGGGCAAAAAGGGAAATACTAAAAATTTATAAAAGGGATTCAGAAAACTCACTGAGCTAGTCAACTCGGTCACTTCAAAAGGAGCAACATTTGTTTCTAGCTGAACAAGGGAAAATGATTCAATTGCAGATGCAATTCTTGCTCCTTCATATGTGATTGGACTCTCTTTATCTGCACCAAATACTAATATAGTTGGGAACCCTTGTACCTTAAACCTACTCATTAAAGACTGAAAGGAAAAAAACATAATCAGTTAGTAATAATAAAAAATAATAATATTGGTTTAGATAAAAAGGATAGAAATTCAAGAATACCTTTTTGTCATCACAGTTCACATGTCCAAGCTTCACCTTTCCTTGTAAATTCTTTGTAGCCTTCTTCCCTTCAGGTGCAAGATTTTTACAATGTCCACACCTGAAAGAAATAACATATATATATAAAGTAATTAACTTTTTGAAATTTATTATAAGAAAGTAAAGAGACAATGTTGGTTTATGAATTTATGTTCAAGAGTGGAATGATTAATTACCAAGGTGCAAAGAATTCAATCACCCAAAGATCTTTACTTTTAACAACCACTTATAGATTCCATCAAAAAAATATAAATGATGAGAATTTTGGACCAATCAGTGAACCTTGGACCCAATCCTTTCAAGAAAAACTAAAGCATTTGAGTTGATTTTGAATTTTAGACTAGTTGTTTGGAAGGAGGTAGTATTTAGTTGTGTTTATGAGCAATAACTGTATACTACAGAAGAATAGACAAATCCTCATGTTCAATCTAGACAAATCCTCATAGACAATCTTTACGAGGACAGTCCTTCTCCACCTCTCATGGATTCCATTAACAATCCCCTCTGTGATACCAGCCTTCCCAATCTTAAGCTTCTACAAATGAATCAAGGTCACTATGTGCTTCAATGTAGCTTTCGTTTTCTTCACCATCAACAGCAAACAGGTTTTGAACTTGTCTATCCCAAATCTCCTAGCATTTTTCTTGTGTTTGCTGTTGAAGCTGCAAGAAAGACATCCTCTGACCATCAACAGCAACAACAGACAGTTAAGTATTAAAGAAAAGGAAGATAAAAAACAATTATGATTTAGAGAGAATTTGGAAAAAGAAAAGTTGATTTATAGTGCTCAAATATATACTACCTTGATCTTTTGCATCATCAACAGACGATTCAAGAATTTCTTTACTAGTTTCATAGTTGACTTCGGTCAAAGCCTTTACAGCTGCAGAAGCAGCTGCTTCTGCAATCTCAACTTTCGTTAATGTTGCAAGGAAAGCTGCCTAAAAAAATTTAAGTCCAAAAAGTCAAATTAAAACTGTAAACACTAAATTAAAGGGGTTTTCGGTATGATTATGATTATCTGATTCTTTAATGTTAAGAATTAAGATAACTGGATTTAATTTAAACATCTTTACCTGAGCTATGATAGGGTTACTAGCATCATCAAATGGTGTGAATAGAAACTCAAACAACTGCAAAACAAAAGAAAAGAAAAGGATGAAAAAATACAGTTAATTGGTTAAAGGTAAAATAGAGCGAAAACGTGAAATAGTCCCTGTATGTATTAATAATTGGATACCTGATACATGTGCTTGACAGATAGCTTCCCAAACAGCATCTAGTTCTAAGCCAATAGCTATAAGCTGAAAGGGAAAAATCATAAGCTTTTTTCTTGATCGAGAAGATGAAGTTGAGATATGAATGAGAAATTGCATGCCCTCTTATTTGTTGAACGACTGAAGAAATAGGGCAGAGTAGAAGCATCCTTTTCATACCTTAGTGCAATCACACCTAGGGCTTGTAAAAGCGGGGTTCTTCCCATAGAAACTTGAAGAAAAAAAAGGAGGAATACAATATCTGGTGAAAGGTAGGTGTATAGAAGTAAAAAAACCTAGAACAAATCGGCTAAGCAAGTAGAGAAACAAGAGATCGGTGCATTTTTTTGGAGTAAAAGATAGTAGTTGGAGATCGAGATCTAGAAAGGAGAGGAAAGACGAATGAGGGAACTGACCTAGAAATTGGTGAGGATGATGATGAGGAAGCAACGACTAATAGAACTGATCGCAAATGAATCCACGATGACGACGATGTCGGAGAGGACGAATTTGAAGATGATGGTGACGAAGTGTGACTTCGTCGGAGTGCTCTCAATACATGATGTTTCTGTTGTGAGGCCAACATCTTTCCTTTTTCTAGTAAATTCTATATGTGAAGTAACTATATCTATAATCTATAAGAGCCAAGGGAATGAAATTAGAAATTTAGGGTTCCGATTGATCTATTTCAATTAGGACGACTAATTGAAGTAATTGTACATGTTCTCTTCGTCTTTTACCTATTAGAGTAAACGAGGGTGGTGGCCACGGGGAGGCCAGCCATGACTGTCATGGCGATAGCTATTCCGACATTAGATTGGGATCCAGAGCCACCACTAGCACCAACACCGCCACCAGTAATCCACTAAATCGCACCAGAACCTCCATCGCTTTTTCCAACGGCGCCTTTAACAAAACCGTAACCTGTCCGACGACCATCACCACCGGAGAAGACGTCGAACATCAATGAGAAAAGCAACACAAACATGAATGGAATCAGATTATTAACCTTATTCCTCCTCCTTCTTGTTGTTTTCCCCAAATTCCTCCACACCATAACCTCCGATCAAAAAAAGCCCTAGCTTACGTTGTGCAGACTTGAAGAGTCGGTGTGGGTTGGAGGTAGTGGAGGTGGGTGAGGGGCGGAGACGAAGCAGATGAGATGTTAGAGAACAGATCGAATGTAGGAGAAAAATCGGGGTTCAAAATTTTTGGGGATTTCATTTTCCCTCTTAGAGAAGAGAGACGCGCGTTCCTTAAAAAAAATATAAAGCGACATTCACAGAGGGCGCACATTTTAGATAAAGTGCCCTCCGTGTTTTTAATTTTGTTTACATGAGACACTAATTTAAGGGCTCAAAATAATGCGTGACTAAATCCTGAATTTTTTTTGAAGAGATGACCCTTTTTTAATGTCACTCCCTTTTGCGTAACATAAATCAACGAGTGTCATGGTTTGCGCGTCGTAAAAGGGTCTTTTTTCTTGTAGTGCTTTTTGGTTTTAGTCGTTGATTATCACGTAATCATGTTATTCCTGATGGATTTTAGTCATTTTAATGAGTTCTTTTTGGTTTTCGTACATCACTACATATGGTGAAATAACCACACTTCATCATTTTAACAGTCAGGGGCATTACTGTTATTTCGTCAAAATGCATTCAACATTCACAAAATATGATTACGGGTATTTTGTAAATTGGAAAATTTTCAGTTCAATTTTACTAATCAAGTAATGATTTAGTCTAATATTACATAATACGATTGTGGGCTTTTTAGTAATTTGACCAAATTTTTGTGTAATGTTACAGTTTTACATAATACAGTTACTGGTAGTTTAGTCAGGAACATCACTTGCAGTTACCTGCTCTCCTGCCCTCCAAATGTTGGCCAACAAGTATCTCGGGTAGAATATTACAAAATTTCTAAAAAAAAATAACTCCTCTGGGAATCTATGAAAATGATTTTGAAAGACCTTCCTTTTTTTGTTTCTTGGATTAGATCAGACAAGACAGTTGCAACATCTCAAAAGTGACCTCATGTGTTTTGTGGTTATAATTTTTTTTGTTTTTCTATTATTTTCAGGTTGTTTGTAAATGATTATACCATGTGGTTGTGACACAATTGGGAAAGGCTATCAAAGTAATTTGTTACATAAATAGCCCTTCTGATTACATAAATGATCGTTTTGTTTTTAATTTGCAGAATTACAGATTATTTTGTGTTTTGTATGATTAACTGTTGGTTTGGTGTTAAATGCAAGTAAATTTTACAAGCCTTATATTAGATCAACACAATTATTAACTTTATCATATTGATGATCTTAGATTTATGTTACAACATGATTATGTGTAGGCTTTTACTATCAGATAGGTTAATTTTAAATTCAACTTAAAGAAGACTTCATATCCCTCAGCGTCTGTCGGGTAAGTTTTTGCTACCCTCCATCCAAGGCAGGGGCAAAAATAATAAATATTTTGGTGAAATTGTGAATTTTACGCTTTTAATCAATATAAACAATCTTTTTTACCAATAGTAGCAGTTTACTGTCTGATAGCCTGTTGTAGTAGAATTAAATAAGCCTGGAAACATATCATATCGGTAAACCCCTAAAAATAATAAATATGATAAGGTCGGTTTATTTATTCTATATTTTCTTAAAAAGTTTCATTCGATTGTTACTAAATTAGGTAATATACTTTCTTTTGTAACCCATAACAGCAACATACTTCCATTTCTTTTATGTACAGTTTTATTCTATATCTTAAAAGTAACCATATGATTGAGTTGATGGATTATATGTTGGTTTGTTACAGGTGCTTGCTATTCATGGTGGAGTCGTGATGTGAGATCTTCAAAAGCTTATTCACACATATATTTTTCCCTGCCCTGAGAATTCAGATAGCTACAAAATAAGTAGGTGCCCAAGATATTATATTTGTCGAGTTGTCAAAAAGTTTCAATTAAATAAAAACATACAGAAGGTTTTTTTCCTAATTGTATTTGAGGTGTTACTTTTTGGGTAGTCATTTTATGTATGCCATGTTATGTTCATTGACATTATGAGTTTAAAGTTTTAAATCAAATCAACCTAAGAAAAACTTCTAAATCATTCCGTC
This sequence comes from Lactuca sativa, assembly GCF_002870075.4. Taxonomy (NCBI): domain Eukaryota; kingdom Viridiplantae; phylum Streptophyta; class Magnoliopsida; order Asterales; family Asteraceae; genus Lactuca; species Lactuca sativa. The sequence goes on along the minus strand of NC_056630.2, from coordinate 41,679,234 downwards.
TCTATAGGTTATCATTAAAGGACTATTTTTTGCTACGGTTGTCCAGATAAAGCCCCAAAGACGTGGTTAAATATAGACTAGATTTTACCAAATAACAATCTACTTTACTCTTTTACCCATACTAATATAGTTTCTACAACTTTATGTATTCGATTCCGTATTACAAACAAATACCATCCAACCCCCGCAACGCGGGACACCTTTTCTAGTTATATATGGAAGTTTTCTAGGTAAAATAAAAAATACATTGTTATTTTAAATGATTATGAGGATATAATAATAAGACTTAAAACATTGTTTACACAGAGAAAAATCTCCTCCGGGAAATGAAAGCTTTGGACGGAGAGTTCTTCACATTGAGTGAGGGTAGCTTAATTTCTGTTTGTTCATTTAATCTTACACTTTTATCAGGCGGTAATATGTGTGTATACACCTAATATATATATATATATATATATATATATATATATATATATATATATATATATATATATATATATATATATATATATATATATATATATATATATATATTACATGTTAAGAAAGACACTTAGTAATAATATTTTGAAAAAATAAATAGAATATCTTAGTCATGCAACTTTCCAGCATACGTATTTCCACATCCTTGCATTAAATGCATCATAATTGCATGATTCTTGTGTTTGAGTTGAGAAAAAACCATTACATAACAAATATGGCATGTGAGTGATGTGTTGACGAGGCAGACTACTAGTTTGCATGTGAATTATATATAACTTATTAATAATTAATAAATTGTTAGTTTTTAAGATAAACAATATGATTACTATATCAGTGTGATTATTATTTCAACAATATCTCAAATTTGATGGTAAATATGAAAATGAATAATAGTTACACAAATTTTTTTCTATTTTTTTAAATAAATAGACGTTGATTTTTATGAGCAAATTTAAAATTACAACAATAGTACGAAATACCCACCATTCGTATCTTTTACGTGGGTTAACACATAACCATTACTTTATTTTTATGAATGGTAGAGTACTTTGTTGCTCCCTATTTGTCTCAATCAGAAATACATCAGTAGTACAGGTCGATTGTCATGCATTGTTTTCAGCACATAGGTCTCCATCGGAATTATAAATAGTGTGCATCAGCATTCAGTAGTCACACATTCTGGATCGCACACATGGGCGCATCGCTTCTAGTTGCTATCGGTCTTTGAGTTGATACAAAAGTTCCCCAGTAATTATTTTCATTTCTACAGAAAAAAAAAAAAAAAAAAAAAAAGATAGTATCTATTAACAAACGATGGCAAGCCTACCACTCACGTGGTTTAATTGATTTCTTTCATATAATTTGGCTACACTCATGGCAATATGAATTGATGGCATAAAAGGTAGACTACTTTTGGATCTTTGAAAGCCAACCGATGGGTAGTTATTTGTTTTAACTTTACAAAATGTTATCATCAATAAATTGGAGAGTATATACGTGTAAAACTTCTTTTGTCATCAAATGTCGCCTAGTGAAAAGTGTTGAATTCAAAAGCTAATGGTGGCTGGACATTGGCAGCCATTAGGCCTTTAACTTGGCTCTTATATGCAGATGGTGATGGTGGTGTTTTAGGGACAATACGATGAACCTTTGGAAAGATATGATTTGAATGATGGAAATATATAAATGATGTGGTTTCTTACATCAAGGTTAAAAGTGCGGATCTTTTGTTTAATGATGTTAAATTCTTTGCTTTTTGGTGGCTAAAATGTCGAAAAATAGATGGTAATATGTGTAGTGGGGACAGCTGGTGTGTAAACCCCATGGGTTCCATCTTGTAAGTTTTATCATAGCCTCTAGCTATAAGGAAGGTATTTTTTTGTTAGTGTATAGATTTTGAATAAAACTCGTTTATCACTCGATCGTCACTTATCAACTAGTTAGATGTAAATTCACTAAAGATCTTGAGAAAGTATGTTTAGCGTTCAAAAAATTAATTAGTGTATATAAGCTCTTCGGATATTCTGGATATTAATTCCATTTATTATAGAATGGGTCTTGTAGTGGTTTAGACGCATGTCTAAATGTGGCACCCAATGGCTAAGGTTAAGAGGTTGTGGACGGACATGGATGATGGGATGATGATCTAAGGTCGTTTAACGAGGAAATGTGAAGATAATTTTGATGTTAAACTTAAAAAAAATGAACCTTTGTAGTTCTTATGTACATGGCATGTCATATTGTCATGACATGATAAGAGGGAGTGATGAATTAATATATGGTAGTATAATAATGCATGTAATATCCTTTTTTAATTAGTAAACCGGTTACAAATCCGTTAAAACTCCGTTACAATTAATTGAAAATCCCTTACAAATTCGTCATAAACTGTAATAAGTGTAAGTTCAGTGTAAATCTGTTGGTAAAACCCTTTAGTGACAGAAAGTATTGTTAGGATGAGTTTTTTATAGTAGTGCAACTCTTAAAAAATTTATGCAACCCTTAATTTTTTCTTTCTCGATCTTCCAATGTCCAATGACTCTCTATATGATTTTTTTATCACATTAATCATGTGGGAAATGCAAAATCCATATTTTTAGGCACCGGTGGTAGGAAAGAGTTGCTATATTTTGCTATGTGTTACAATAAATAAAACTAATAAATGTATTTAACAAACTTTTTCATAACAACAAAACCCATCACAAAAGAAAATCATCAAGAAGTGGCCGGAAGAAAAGTACAATTACAAGACAAAGAAAAAGGAGAGAAACAAAACAAAACGTCAGTCCAAAGAACATGAATATAGTTGAGTCTTATAAAAATGAGAACCAATCGAAACGATCCTTGAACCAACCAAAGCCATATCGAACCATCTTAGGAAAAATCTAGCCATGGAAGAGTCGAACTTGATTCAGAAGCTCAAACCATCATAAAATCTATGTAAAACTAACAGTAGTTTAGAAAATAATGATAATAATAATAATAATCCAAACTAAAAAAAGTCAAAAACTCAACCATTTCAATTATCTAAAGCAAAAGCCACCAAAGAATCAAATAAAAATGTATTCAACGAACTTATTGAGACTTTATATCCTTTTAACTACATGTGATGTTACATTCATTAGGAAAATAATGAGTTATAAAGGGAAGGACTAAGGAGTAAGTGGAAACCACAATAATGGTGTTAATTTATGTATAGTGTTTCTACTATTCATTAGGGAAAAGGAATAATAACTTTTGGAATACGTTGACAGGTTTTATCAAAGTTAAATAAACGATATTCATAAAACCAGTTAAATCTTATATCTATTTATTTATTTATAGAACATGTCGTTTTTTGTAATGTTAAATTTGAAATATAACATTGTTCTAGATAAATTTATTAGAGGAGACTTATTTTAAAAAAGAAAAAAAATTGGAAAAAAGAGTACCCATAAAGAATGCCCTTACAGCCGTCAAACAGTTGTAATAACCACAAAAAGTAGGGGCATTTTCGTACTTCAATTCTTATAAAACCAACCATTCTTTCCAAACTTGAAACCCCTCTCTCCTCCTCTCTTCTTCTGTTCTCTACAACATACACAGAAAACCATACAAACCGAAAAACAAAAGCTCAAAAAATGTCAGGTTGCAGCAAAATCCGCCACATTGTTCAGCTCCGACAAATGCTAAGAAGGTGGAGGAAGAAAGCGGCAATGGCATCCCGTAAATGCATACCTTCTGACGTCCCCGCCGGCCACGTCGCCGTCTGCGTTGGCTCTAACTGCCGGAGATTCGTCGTCCGAGCAACTTACCTTAATCACCCGGTTTTCAAGAAGCTTTTATCCCAAGCAGAAGAGGAATTCGGGTTTTCTCACTCCGGTCCACTCGCGATCCCTTGTGATGAGTATTTATTTGAAGAAATAATCCGGTTCTTGTCCCGGTCCGATTCATCAGCAAACCGGTTCGTTAATCTTGAAGAGTTTCAAAGACACTGCCACGTTGGCATCCGAAGCAACATTGACTTCTGGCCGGAATCTCGACCACTCCTCCGATAAACTGAAAATGAACAAAAAATAAAGAATAAAACAAACGAGTTGACTTTGATTTTGACCCCGGGTCAACTCGGCCGATCATGCACAAAGAACTGAGTAACTCCGGTTTTGGGACTTCTTTGTAACTTCACCTTGGAATACACGAAGGTAAATTTGTCAGTATCCACGATGAGAAGTCTTTTTTGAATTCTTTTCTCTTTTCTTTCTTTTGTATTTTTACGGGATTACCCTCGAAATGTAATTTATTTGGGGGGAGTGCTACTGAGTCACTCAATTGACTCGATGAAGTAAAGGAGATGGCAAACCGAGTCGTCCCTGGTTTGAATCGGAGCGGCAACTGAAACTGAGAAAGGAGGGAGAGAAGTTGTTGATTGATTAAAGATAGGGGTCACTTTTGTAAATTATCATGTGGATTTAATTGATTTTATTATAATTATTATATTATAATATTAATGCATATTGTAGAGAAATTCCAACACTAGTTGTCCACCATGAATTAATTTTATTTTACTATTATAACAATTATTATTTGCCAGTGAAGTTACAATCACAAGCCTCCCATGTGGAACCACTATTCAATCAATTTGTTCTGTTTTGTTTGCATGATCTCTTTTTATATTATTTTATTTTTCAAATTAATTTAATTTCATTATATAATTTAAATTAAATTTTAAATTTAAATTCGTTGGATATTACTTCGGTTGGAGTAGTTGTAGAATTTGATTAGTTGTATATGAACAAATCAAATTTATGTAACCTTGAATTTGTCTCTAAATTGTAAAACATGATTTTACCGATTTAAAATAAAATATATACAATACTTTTGAATTTAATTTTAATCTTTTTTAAAAGCCCAACAAATAAGGATATCTTTAATGGTTTGTCAAATTTTAAAAATCTTATTGTTATAAACACTGTACAATAATTTACTTTAAAAATAATTAAAAGTTACCTAATTTATAAATCTGGCATAAATTTTATATAAAATCCCTTAATATAATTTATATTTTTTAAACATACGTCATCTTTTCAAAAATTACATTATAAAGATATGTAAATAAACAAAAAAACTAAAAAAATATATTATATAAGAGCACATACATGTTATTTTAAACGTTTTGACAACTATGATATATTTTATAAAACATATTTATATTTATTTTATGCATTTGATTAGATAGATTAGTTAATCAAAAAATAATAAAAAATTAATACTCAAATATAATAGGAAGTTCGAAAAAATATTATTAAATGTAACAGCTAAAATGGAGAAGTGTATACTAAATAATAAATGGTCGTGATGACTTAAGAGTATGTTTGATATGTCACCTTAAAAGATACTATGTGTTATTTGTTGTAATCCGATAAAAAGTAATATTTGATAAAAAAAAAAAAAATCTAATTGGTAAGCTGATTGGAAAATATAAAATGATATAAAAAGGTATTTAAAAAAGATAAGTTTTTTACATTTAACTAAGAGTATATTTTAAAAAATTGAAAAAAAAAAGTCAAAAACTACTAAAAATCAATTTAAATAGCTTTTAAAAAATATAGTTTATAAACTAACTTATAAGTTTTTTTGTTTGTCAAACCACACAATTTAAAAAAAAAATCGAAAAATAAACTAACTTATCTGCTAACTGCAACACATTAAACACTACCTAAAAACCTCTGTGTCACAATAAATAAAAACTATCTCCGATATAAAAAATTATTTAATACTTTTTCAAGATATCAAAAAGAAAAAGTAAGAATAAATTATCCTTGTAGATTATTTGGTGACCAAAACTACTAGTACTAGAAATTAAATATGCAATGAAATAATTTTGGTAAAGTGATAAGTCATAAGCTATCACTTTTATATATATTTAGTCATTTTTATACGATTTACCATTAAACTTATCTAAGATGTTCAAAATCAACCATTTTAACTGTGTATTACTTGTTAATGTTTTTCTTTTATAAATGTGTACCATTAAATCTTTTTATGTACATTTTATTATTAAACTATGTTTCGTTCATTTTTGTCGGCCAACACTATCTACTATACACTGCCACCAATATAATCAGTATCCCACCATCACAATCCACCTCTAGCAAAAACCAACATCTTCCATCACAACCACCCATCTCCTCAATTCGCCACCATCGCCACCACAAAGAACATAATCTAACACCAACTTTAACATGCAACAATATAGATTCAAACCTTCGTTTAATTCCTACATTAAAACCTAAAATCCGATTCAAACCTCTAATCAATTCAAAATCATATTCTAGTAGTAAATTGCATTCTTAAACAGAAGTTGTTATTGGTGATGTTTTCACCAAAGAAAAAAAGGAGGACATTGTAAGCTTTGCAATGTTAAAAAAAATGTAAAATGATGTTTTCTTTCATCTTTGGAGTTGTGTCCGAAGAAGATAACCTTCAAATTGGTTATGATCGAAAAATATGAAAGAGATTAAAGAGGTGTTTGGGATTGCTTTTTAAACATAAAATGACTTTTGGCAAGAATGACTTATTTGTAACACCGTAAAATTTAAAACAATTTTTCACATTTGAAAAACACATTTTAATTAAAACCATTCATTCATAAAATGTCATAACATCATATTTTTGTTTCACAAATATCTCCCAAGATCAAATACATCCAATCCCATATGTGTGTACGAATCAAGCCGGCGCCTTCCCATGGTCATCACTGGTACCTGAAACACATAACACCGAACACTGTAAGCATAAGCTTAGTGAGTTCCCCAAAATACCACAATAATCACATAATAGCCACTCGAGGCTGTAACTCTGTTGACCCTCTGGTCAATGTGTCTCGGTGGGGCCCTCCAGCCCCAACTCTTTGTGGACCCTTTGGCCCTAACTTTAGGGACCCGAAAGTCCCAACTCTGTAACTCTGAATCATGCATATCACATATCACAATAAATCACAACACATAATAACATGCAATCACACTGGCATATAGCTCTATAATACTCTGTCTCTTAACTCTGTTACCACACTAGGTAAAGTATAGTGAGAAGACTCACCTCGGGTATCTCGGTAAATCTCTGACTCAGTAAATGCTGGACTAGCCTCCGTCTAATCATATAAAAATAATAATCTATTTAGTATAACTCTCAAGGCTAGACTATGCTCTCTTATGACACTCTCAGAAGGGTAAAAGACCATTTTACCCCTCCCATAGCTCAAAGGCCCCACAATAGACCATACCCTAAAAGTCAACCAAAAGTCAAGTCACCGGGTTACACTGCGCGTACTAGATGTGTACGCTTGGCGTACCCGGCTGCACCACAGAATCGGGGAGCGCCTCCCAGTACGCGGCGCGTACTAGGAATTACGCTCGGCGTACTCCCCTGCATCAGCCCTCTTGCTCTTGAGGTTTTAATCAGTTAAAACTTACGTCCATATTTTAGATCTGACCCCTTCTAAGCCCCTTAATCCATAAAGTTGATGACTTTAAGCCTTTACATGGCTGAACAAGTCACTAACTCCCAAAATGATCCAACCTTCAACTCTAGAAGGCTTAAAACACATGCATGACTCCAAAGTAACATCCAAGATGGGAACTTTATGGCTCTACATCACTAATAACACTGAAAAGGCACAGATCTCGGACCATGGAGTACTTTACACTCATAAAGTCTCCACCTTTGGGGTTTTTAGCCCTAAAAAGGACACATACAACAACAACCAAAAGAAGAGGAAATTTTTGAACTTTATACCTCCAAGAGTAGCTCTTTCCTCTGTAGATCTCAGATCCAAAATGGCACCTCAAGCTTTAGTCTCCAAGATCTCCTTTCCTTCTTCTTCACCAAGCCTCTAAAGCACCAACAAGCTCAAATAAACACTCTCACACACTAAGAACGATAGGGCTCTCTTTTAGGGTTTCACTCACTGATATGGAGGCTAAGGAATGAGCCATAACACCCTTTAAATAGTGCACAAGGAGGATTAGGGTTTTTGCACCTGGGCCGGGTACGCCCGGCGTAACTCTAGGTACGCCCAGCGTACCTTGCCGACTCTGCGTCCAAATTAAGCGTGTGAGTACGCGCAGCGTACCCCATTGGTACGCCCAGCGTACTCACTTGCTATACATCCTCTAATCAAGGACTAAACATGACAATACAATAAAGAACAAGGATGAAAGATATGCACCTGAATCTCGGGGTGTTACAATTCTCCCCCACTAGAACTAGACTTCGCCCTCGAAGTCTCATTCCTCGAACAACTCTGGATGCTGCCCTCGCATCTCCGACTCTGACTCCCAAGTCATCTCGGATCCCTTCCGATGTTGCCACTGAACCAAAACCAAAGGCACCTCCTTGTTCCTCAAAACCTTGATCTTCCGATCTCTGATTGCCATCGGTCTCTCAGCATAATTCAGGCTCGCATCCACCTGAATATCCTCCAATGGTACCACTACCGACTCATCGGCTATACACTTCTGCAATTGCGACACGTGGAAAGTGTCATGGATCTGACCTAACTCTGCAGGTAGCTCCAACCGGTAGGCTACCCTGCCTACCCTTGCAATTATCCGAAAAGGACCGATATAACGGGGCCCCAACTTGCCTCTCTTCCTGAATCGGATTACTCCTTTCTAAGGAGAGACCTTCAAGAGTATAAAGTCGCCGACCTGGAACTCGAGCTCAGACCAGCGCCTGTCTGCATAACTCTTCTGACGACTCTGAGCGGTCAATATCCTCTGTCTGACCTGCTGTATCTGCTCAGTCGTCTGCAGCACAATCTCTGTACTACCCATAACACGCTGCCTGACCTCACCCCAGCAAATGGGAGTCCGACACCTCCTCCCATACAACAGCTCAAAGGGTGGCATACCAATGCTCGAATGATGACTGTTGTTGTAGGAAAACTTTGCCAAGGGCAAATACGTGTCCCAACTCCCCCCCGAAATCCAACACACATGCCCGGAGCATATCCTCGAGTGTCTGAATTGTCCGCTCACTCTGTCCTTCAGTCTGGGGGTGATATGCGATACTAAAATGCAGCCTAGTACCCAACTCCTCATGAAACTTCTTCCAGAATCTAGAAGTGAAACGCACATCTCGGTCTGAGACAATCGAGATCGGCACTCCATGCCGAGATACCACTTCCCTCACGTACATCTCTGCCAACTTCTCTGCAGAAGAGCTCTCACTGATAGCAAGGAAGTGGGCGCTCTTTGTCAACTTGTCCACAATCACCCAAATTGCATCGACTCCCCTAGCAGTCCTTGGCAATTTGGTGATAAAATCCATGGTAATCTGTTCCCACTTCCATTTGGGAACCTCCAACGGCTGCAACTTACCATGCGGTCTCTGGTGCTCGGCCTTAACCCTACGGCAGGTTAAGCACCTCTCAACAAACCATGCGACATCCCTCTTCATACATGGCCACCAATACTCCCTCTTCAGGTCTAAATACATCTTAGTGGCCCCATGATGGATCGAGAACTTCGACCGATGAGCCTCCTCCATCAAAATGGTCTGCGTCCCTCCCACAAACGGTACCCAGATACGCCCCTGAAAAGTCATAAGCCCCCGGCCATCGGTAACGAACTCCGATACCAACCCAACAACTCGCTCTTTCTTCTGCATCTCAGGCTGCACAGCCTCAGCCTGTGCCCCACAAATGGCGTCCAACACCGGAGCTATCAAGGTCAATCTCAAACATACATCTTGCAACGGGGTGCTCTCTGCCCTGCGGCTCAGTGCATCGGCTACAAAATTAGCCTTGCCTGGGTGGTACAGGATCTCACAATCATAATCCTTGACCACGTCCAACCACCTCCTCTGTCGCATGTTTAGGTTGGGCTGATCCATCAAATACTTCAGGCTCTTGTGGTCTGTGTATATCGTACACCGAACCCCGTACAGATAGTGACGCCAAATCTTGAGGGCGAACACCACTGCCCCCAACTCAAGATCGTGGGTGGGATACCTCGTCTCATGAGGCTTCAGCTGCCTCGATGTGTATGCTATCACATGCCCTCTCTGCATCAGCACCGCTCCCAACCCCAAGATCGATGCATCACAATACACCACAAAGTCCTCCATCCCCTCCGGGAGGGCTAACACTGGGGCTTCACGTAACCTCTGGCGAAGCGTCTCAAAGGAGGTCTGCTGCTCCGGTCCCCATGAAAAAGCGACACCCTTCCGGGTTAACCTGGTGAGTGGCACGACGATCTTGGAGAAATCCCTGGTAAATCTACGATAATAGCCTGCCAAACCCAAGAAACTCCTGATCTCGGACGGTGACCTCGGCACCTCCCAACTCATCACTACCTCCACCTTGGCCGGGTCGACCAATATCTCCTTCTGGTTAACGAGGTTCCTTAGGAGCTGGACCTCTCGCAACCAGAAATCACACTTGGAGAATTTGGCATAAAGCCTCTCCGATCTCAGTACTTCGAGGATCTCCCGCAAATGCTCCTCATGCTGCTCTCTGGATCTCGAATACACCAAAATATCGTCGATGAACACGATCACCGACCGATCCAACATCGGCCTGCACACTCTGTTCATGAGGTCCATGAACACTGATGGGGCATTGGTGAGTCCGAAAGGCATCACCACAAACTCATAATGCCCATAGCAAGTCCTGAATGTTGTCTTCTGAATGTCCTCATCTCGCACCCTCACCTGATGATACCCCGACCTCAAATCGATCTTGGAGAACCAAGATGCTCCCTGCAACTGATCGAACAAATCATCGATCCTCGGCAACGGGTAACGGTTCTTGACCGTCAGTTTGTTCAACTCTCGGTAATCAATGCACATCCGGTGTGAACCATCCTTCTTCTTGACAAAAAGGATAGGCGCTCCCCACGGCGAGCTGCTCGGCCGAATAAATCTCTTTCCCAACAGCTCCTGAAGCTGCGAGGATAACTCTTGCATCTCTAGAGGTGCAAGACGATAGGGCACCTTGGCAATAGGCGCGGCCCCCGGAACCAAATCGATACTGAACTCCACTTGCCTCACGGGAGGCACACCCGGCAACTCCTCTGGAAATACGTCCGGGAACTCACGCACTATCGGAACTTCCTCAACTGACCTCGGTCTCTCTGAATCAACCCGCGTATCCATCACATATGCCACAAAGCCCTTACAGCCCTGCTGTAGACACTGCCTCACTCTAGCGGCCGAACAAAACGCTGACCCAGAACGTGTACCCTCGTCGTACACCGTAAGAACTCCCCCACTAGGGTCTCGTATGGTCACCAGCTGTCGCTCGCAGTCGATAACCGCACCGAATCTACTCAACCAGTCCATGCCCACAATGACACAGACATCACCCATCGCAATAGGAATCAAATCAATCGGGAACTCAACACCGAAAATCTCAAATACGCACCCACGGACCACCTTCGTGGCATATATCACTCTCTCGTCAGCTATGGAAACTCTCAGAGGCCGACTCAACGCCTCACGACTAACACTGATATACTGACTAAAAGCCAGAGATACAAAAGACCGACTCGCACCCGAGTCAAATAACACCAAGGCAGGTACAGAATTCACAAGAAAAGTACCTACGCATAACATAATATAGTTGCAGTGGCTGCAGCAACAGCAGCCTCAGAAAGAGCAGCGTACTTCTCATCAAATGTCTCTATCAACGTGGTCTTGATAGACCCGAACATCTCTGGTATCTCTTCCCTGATGGCCGCAACCACCTCCTCCTGGATGATCCTACGGATCTCCTCATCCTTCGTGTCACTGGTCCCTGATGCCTGGCGAGTCCCAACCATGATCTCTCTCTCTGAAATACAACATAAGAATAATATCAGGGACTCGCACTCACACTCGAGTACTCCATCCTACTTGTTCCTGGGTACTCCAAAGATTCTTACTTGGATTGTGCACTGACCCGGTGTCTTTAGTAGTACGGGCCCAATACTACCGTCCACACCGCATCAGCATCCACCCCAAGTCCTCCTCTTAGAGTCCCAAGTCCCAAGCACTCTACTCTCTCTAATCATATGATACTCGCAAACAGATCTCTCACAGTCTCCTCGCTGCTACCTAACAACTCTTAAATATTCATAGCAGCAAGACTCCTAGACTCAGGCATCACATATCAGGCCACTCTAGTCCTAATAAGAACACCTAGTCTACTCTAGCATGCATATCATAGCTCATCATATAACATATCACATCATATCTCATAACACTTATAATAATGGTATTTTGGGAAATCATCGTTCGGGCGATGGCTGTTCGTACACACGACTCTGCTCTGTTTGTCTCGCAAGTTCTTCTTTTGAAAACTTATTTTATAAAAATTTTCTCAAATCCTCGGTTTGAGTTCAGATATGCTCGAAGGTGCACCCGAATCCCTCAAACCTAGGCTCTAATACCAACTTGTAACACCGTAAAATTTAAAACAATTTTTCACATTTGAAAAACACATTTTAATTAAAACCATTCATTCATAAAATGTCCTAACATCATATTTTAGTTTCACAAATATCTCCCAAGATCAAATACATCCAATCCCATATGTGTGTACGAATCAAGCCGGCGCCTTCCCGTCGTCATCACTGGTACCTGAAACACATAACACCGAACACTGTAAGCATAAGCTTAGTGAGTTCCCCAAAATACCATAATAATCACATAATAGCCACTCGATGCTGTAACTCTGTTGACCCTCTGGTCAATGTGTCTTAGTGGGGCCCTCCAGCCCCAACTCTCTGTGGGCCCTCTGGCCCTAACTCTAGGGACCCGAAAGTCCCAACTCTGTAACTCTGAATCATGCATATCACATATCACAATAAATCACAACACATAATAACATGCAATCACACTGGCATATAGCTCTATAATACTCTGTCTCTTAACTCTGTTACCACACTAGGTAAAGTATAGTGAGAAGACTCACCTCGGGTATCTCGGTAAATCTTTGACTCAGTAAATGCTGGCCTAGCCTCCGTCTAATCATATAAAAATAATACTCTATTTAGTATAACTCTCAAGGCTAGACTATGCTCTCTTATGACACTCTCAGAAGGGTAAAAGACCATTTTACCCCTCCCATAGCTTAAAGGCCCCACAATAGACCATACCCTAAAAGTCAACCAAAAGTCAACTCTCCGGGTTACGCTGCGTGTACCAGATGTGTACGCTTGGCGTACCCGGCTGCACCACAAAATCGGGGAGTGCCTCCCAATACGCGGCGCGTACTAGGAATTACGCTCGGCGTACTCCCCTGCATCAGCCCTCTTGCTCTTGAGGTCTTAATCAGTTAAGACCTACGTCCATATTTTAGATCTGATCCCTTCTAAGCCCCTTAATCCATAAAGTTGATGACTTTAAGCCTTTGCATGGCTGAACAAGTCACTAACTCCCAAAATGATCCAACCTTCAACTCTAGAAGGCTTAAAACACATGCATGACTCCAAAGTAACATCCAAGATGGGAACTTTATGGCTCTACATCACTAATAACACTGAAAAGGCACAAATCTCGGACCATGGAGTACTTTACACTCATAAAGTCTCCACCTTTGGGGTTTTTAGCCCTAAAAGGACACATACAACAACAACCAAAAGAAGAGGAAAGTTTTGAACTTTATACCTCCAAGAGTAGCTCTTTCCTCTGTAGATCTCAGATCCAAAATGGCACCTCAAGCTTTAGTCTCCAAGATCTCCTTTCCTTCTTCTTCACCAAGCCTCTAAAGCACCAACAAGCTCAAATCAACACTCTCACACACTAAGAACGATGGGGCTCTCTTTTAGGGTTTCACTCACTGATATGGAGGCTAAGGAATGAGCCATAACACCCTTTAAATAGTGCACAAGGAGGATTAAGGTTTTTGTACCTGGGCCGGGTACGCCCGACGTAACTCTAGGTACGCCCAGCGTACCTTGCCGACTCCGCGTCCAAATTAAGCGCGTGAGTACGCGCAGCGTACCCCCTTGGTACGCCCAACGTAGTCACTTGCTATACATCCTCCACTCAAGGACTAAACATGACAATACAATAAAGAACAAGGATGAAAGATATGCACCTGAATCTCGGGGTGTTACATTATTAACTTATGACTTTTCTAAAATGACTTTTTAAAGAAGTGTTCGGATCAACTTTATGGTGGAAAAAGTCAATAAGTTAAAAAATATATGGTTAGATTATTCATAATATGACCATTTTCAAAGTTAATAAGTCAATAAATAAGTCATAACGAGATTGCAAAAGTTACAAGTCCTAACATTTTAAAAACTCATTTTCAAATGCTTAAGTAGTAGTTGTTTTAAAAGACTTTTGTTTTTGCCTAACATTTTTTAAGATTTATTAACTTCTCACGCAGACAATAAGTTAATAAGGAGTTTTTAGATGAAATCTCAAATATGCTATAAATATGTACAAAAGTTAGTTTAATGGTCAATTGTGTTAAAAAAAATATTTGGGTGTGATGGTGTTTTTTGTACAACAAATATGACTTCAATGATGTTTTCTGAATACATAAATCGACTAGACCTCTAATAGCTGGTGATATTCTTTTTGAACAACAGATATAAATATAATGACATGAAAATGGTAGTTCATTCTCATATAAAATTATTTTTTCAATATAAAAAAGGGGTTTTAAGACAAAATACTTTATAGAGAATTAGAGATCCATGAAAGCAAAGTCAAACATTAAAACCCAAATCATTCTAATAAGCCAAATAATCCACAAAGTTGTAGCAATTACTATATCAAACCGTCTTCAAATAAGAATTGTTAGCCAAAGAAATCAACACTCATTTTTGTAGGACACTATATCAAAATATTCGACAACAAACTGAATTTAGACCACAACTCCTTATAAAGAGACACTCATGTAGCAAATAGTTGGTTACCCGACTCAACATTTTGTTTTTCGTATATAGGACAAAGTAAAGAGTGTATCTCCAGTTCTCCACTCCCTAAGATTAACCCAAACAATTAACTTTAATCGGAACATAGTTATTCCAGCTTGTTACACCAATTTTTCTATAACTAATGAAAATTCAAAAATAATGACGTTTAGAAGAAACACAAAAAGTACGTGTACAAGAAAATAAAACATCTACTTCATAATTTAAAACCACATTTTAAAGAATGCTCGATGAATCAGTCAATTACTCCTCCCTTCCTAATCGTATCACACACCTCCACGAACAAGACCATTCACACTCCATCCTACACGAACCCACATTTCTATCCTTTGGAGTTTTCTATACAAACAAACACAAAAATTGACAAGGAATAAAGGAGCTACACCATCAATGTTGAATATATTGCACAAAAACATGTTACTTAATACTTATCATGAACATTGAAATCATGGGTTTTCAATAGAAAAAATGTAATTTGATATCATTCTCTACTTATTTGAAGTTTCTCTATAAATTATGAAAAAAAAATTAATTTAAAGTTCACTGCCCTACACATGCATGCATAAGGTTGCAACACATTAAAAGTTCAACTATGAAATTTGAGGACACTTAATTAAATTTTAAAGCACATACTCAAATGGTATGTATGTTTAAAATATATGCCATATTTTATTTATTTATTGACATACAATGCTTACGTATTAATGTCTCAAATATTCCACATGGCTATGATTACACTTTGCGAAATGTCAATAATCAAAACTTATAAACTTAGCAAGACATATCCAAGAAGGGTATGCTAATAAATATTGATTGGATATAAGACTAAGACAGACTTTATCCAATAATCTCTCTTAATTACTCGTTTTTGAATTTATCCATTTGCACATGACTATCACATGACAGACCCACTCTTGTCGATGGATATATATGCACCACAAAGTTGCATACGTACGCGACGATGGTTTATTTGTGCATATACTTCATTTTATTGGTGTAAATTCATAATTTTATATATTATTACAGTTGTATTTTATTTGAATATTATTGCTCAAAAATTACATGTTACAGTTATATGAGAATGTTTTTTGCATTTTTAATTGCTTTAAACAAATAATCAAAAGACTTAATTTTTTTTTTTTAATAAATAGGTCATACCTGATGGGTTAAATTTCTCGATTTCTTTTTTGGATTTAGGACTACTTGAAAATTTTCAACAAAAGTTGGTTGAATTGTTTTCTTCAAAAACATCGCACAATAACCATCCAAATTTTCCAAATGACGCCTTCTCCAAATCCAAACTACGTATACATTACAAGATTCCACTAAAAGCAATCAACGATCATTCGTATTGGTACATGACCATTAGTTTTTTTAATTATATTATAAACAAAAAAAATATTTGGTAGTAACTGTAATTTGTATTTGTATGATTTTTGACTAATCAACAAAATAAACATTTAAATAATATGTTACAAAGATAATATGATTTGCAAAAAAGTCCAAAAAAAATGCATTGATGTTTTACTTTTTAACGATTTACTAAAGTTGTCCGAAAAGTAAATCAAAACTTGGTTCGGTAAAAGAAAATGAATTATCAATATTTTTTTTTAGAAATTTTTTTATTAATCATGTGTATTATCTAATGATTCATTTTGTTGGTTGAACAAAAAACATGCAAATGAAGATTTTGAATATATCCTATAAGGTATATAAGGTACCCAAACTTATAATACTATATCGTTTTGTATATATATATATATATATATATATATATATATATATATATATATATATATATATATATATATCGTAATCATCAGCAGTTTTTAAAAATTCAATTCATAAATTGATTTATTATCAAGATTTTTAAAAATTTCATAATTATCTTTCTCTTGTATAATTTTCATTTGCAATTATATATATATATATATATATATATATATATATATATATATATATATATATATATAGCCTTATAGGTGTTTATCAGAAAAATATGATATAATAGGAAGATAATAGTGAAATTTCAAAAAATTTCGAAGTAAATCAAGTTGGAGGTTGAAGTTTAAGAACATTATAATGCATATATATGATACAAAAGAACATAGTATGATGGTTTTGGATACCTAAACTTATAGACCTTGTAGGATTTATTCACTTTTTCATAATGCATATATATATATATATATATATATATATATATATATATATATATATATATATATATATATATATATATATATATATGAAAATTTCATTTTTAAATTAATAATTTCTAAAACATTTTACCATAACACTGTCAATAAAGCAACACATTACAAAATCATAATATTGTGTCCCCAACCATGACATCAAAAATAAGGAAAATCAGAGTATAATCCCAGAAAATCTGATGCGAAATCATGTGTGTGTGTGTGATGCGATGCTATGCCGCCGGCTTCTTCCCCTTAGACGAAGATGTACCTGAAACCAAAATTGAAACCGTAAGCACAAAGCTTAGTGAGTTCCCCCATCATACCACATACCATACAATATCCTCGGTATCTTTCAACCGGTGACCGTCGTCGGTATCTTTCAACCGGTAATCATCATCGGTATCTTTCAACCGATAACTGTCATCAGTATCTTTCAATCGGTAACTGTGGACTATTCCACCCCTACCACTAGCATACCATAACAAAATATAAACAGACAGTCAGGTATATCTGGGTACTGACCTACCCTTCGGTCCTAAGGACCGCTGTTAGGGAAACTAATCCCTATTAAACACATAGCATATCATTCAGATAAAACTCATGACCAAAGCACATATCCAGACCAAGATAATTATCACAAAGACAATCATCTTCTAAATACTCCTATTTGGTGGGCCGACATTGTGGCCTTAGACCCACCCCTACTAGAAGGTAACTCACCTCGTACGCGTAGCTGCTGATAATCTATGCAGGAAACCTCTGTCTGCTGCTGCTCCGGAAATCCTTCGGCTACAATCCCCACAGAACACTCAGTCAGAAAACTGATATCCACTCTTAGGGTAAAATGACTATTTTACCCCCAACCAAGTCCAAGTCAAAGTCAACTTCCAGCTAACCCGACTCGCCGAGTTGGGCCGTCAACTCGTCGAGTCCCTTTCCTTTACTCATCTTTATCCACGACTCAACTCATCAAGTTTGGCAACGACTCGACGATTTCCCCTCCTTTACGATCATCAATGAACCTTCATCCGACTCGCCGAGTCGTATGAACACTCGTCGAGTTCACCTTCATCTGATGAACAAGTCCTGACCTTGACTCGCCGAGTTGTATGAACAACTCGTCGAGTTCATCTTCAAACATAAGAAGATTGCCTTGGACTCGCCGAGTCTGTTCTAGCACTCGTTAAGTCCCATGAACTCCAGGTCTACAACTAAGTCCAATGTGTTGGGTCACTCTTGCTGTCCTGCTACAACCCTTCTAGCACCCAACCAAGTCCTTTGACCCTCAACAGATATGGGACTCAAAGCCTTGGACTCGTCGAGTCCCAAGAACGGACTCGTCGAGTCGATAACATCCACACCCTAAATCCTCGATTTCTGATGTAAAACACTTGTCCAAATGATATATCTAAGCCCCTAAGCTCGATCTAGCACGTAAAGTTACGAACTTTACATGCATGCATGGGACTTTTGAGCCAAAAGGCTCTAAAATGGCTCTTTTGTTGCACGGGGCCTTCCTTGGGTGCAAAAGCAACCCAAATCTACCTTGTGACTCTCCCCAAGTGCTAGATTCGAAGTCTTGACCCCCAACCATGTTTGCAATCATGGTTGGCTACCTCATATGGCTTAAAATCCCTAAATCCTTCCCAAAAGGGTATCTAACAAACAAGCAAGCAAGGTATAGACTTTATACCTTTCAAAGACTGAAAATGATGAACCAAACTCGAATCCTCCAGTATCCTGTTGATCCTTCTATGATCTTCCTTCTTCCTTGAGGTCAAAAACCATAAAAATCACTCAAAAGCCTTAGATTTTGCACAAAAACACTTAGGGTTTACTATGGAGGGCTTCTAGGAGCATAAATGGGCGATGGAGGCTATATAAGGTTGTTAAATAGGGTGCAAACCCTCAGATTAGGGTTTTGTCCAACCAGAGCCTACTCGTCGAGTCCGGGGCCCGACTCGACGAGTCCATCACTTAAATCCCGCGTCTCATCTCGCTTCTACTCGGCGATTTGGGCCTCTAACTCATCGAGTCCTAGGCCAAAAATGCAAAATTACTTAAATAAAATACATACCAGGAATCAGGTGCTACATATATAGATAAACTCAAAACCCTAAAGGCTTTAGGCGTAAACCCTAAAGCCCTCTAACAATCACCATAATATGAAATATCTCGTTGAGTCCTTGTATGTTATAGGCATATAAATACATTGAGATAAATACAAAGGACTTCATGGTTATCATAAAAGGAATATATCGAGTGTGTAGTAAGTTGATATAACATGCAATAATGCTTTCCTTTCGTTACTTTCGTAGTTAAGGGAGATATTTTCGGTTTATTTCAATGCCTAGAAACAGAGGTAGATTAATATCAAATAAAGTTAATCACATATGCTTCAATAGTTGGAAGCTTAACGATACAAAAATGTGTACCTGTCCTAACATTTCTTATGTTGTTGGCATGCTAAGCCATTATTTATCAAATCACAATGTAGATCACTAGAACGTTGTCAAGAAAGTTTGATGATACTTACATCGGATTAATACTTACAAATTCTTTAAAAATGATAACTTGAAAGTGATATGATTTATGACTCCGACTTTGCAAAATGCAAATATAATAGTCATTATTGAGATATATCTTTATGCTATTAGTCAACCAATATCATATAAGAGTCATAAGTATAAAGTTGAGGGCTACATCAACTATGCTGGAAGAATATGTAGTTATATATAATGCAATTTGGCAGCCAATATTATATAAGAGTCATAAGTATTAGTTTGAGGACCACATCAACTATGTTGGAAGAATATGTTATATATAATGCAACATGCCAAAGAATTTTGTTGATAAATTTAATCACGTGATCATGATTGTAAGGTTCACTTCAAGGTCGTTAAAACTATTTAGTGTTATAACATTGCCTTTTAAGCTTCTCTACTAGCAGTAGTTAAATTGAGTGAGGCTTTACCTTGATACATAATACTTATTCATATAAGAGCAAGTGGGGGAATATAATATTTGTATCGAGCAAATTAGCACTGATAATATGCTAGCGGATTTGATAACAAAGGTTTACCACTGAAAGTATGCCAACATTTTGCTATTGTGGATTTAATGGTAGACATATGATGTAATTCTAGCATAATGATTTAATGGAACAATTAAATTTTAATTATTCAAGTACTTGATTATTATTCTTCCATAATATAAAATTTGTTTGTATTAATAACTTGTGCACGCTTAATTTCTCTACAGATAAATGTATTGCATTACCACGTAGTTCTAAAGTCATTTGACTTAAATCGGTGTAATTTTCATACATCAGTTTATGATCGATGTAAGTCCCGTGTCGAAATGACACACTATGTTGTACTTTTCTGTTTTTTGGTGCTAATATGAAACAAAATGAAAGTAACTTGGCCAATATAATAAATATTGGGCGAATATCGACAAGTTACACTAATTTGTTATGGAAATTTGTAATGATTTTGAAATATTTTATAACATTTATTAAAATTATATTATTTATTGGCCGCAACTCCCAGCTGATATGTGAATAAAACTAAATATAATTCTCGATTTAATGTTACTTTTAACATTATGATTAACTAATTTGGATATTACTTATTTGATATTTTTTGTAAGGTAACATAATGTAATTTATAAGGTTATAATATTTTTAACTATTATTTTTGTTAATGGTTATGATTTAAAACCCCTTTATTTGAAAATTTTCAATTATTACAAAATATTATATTTTGATATTTTTAGTTAATTCGACATGATTTAGTTTATATTTAAAACATTTAAATATTTTAAACTGTTTTCAAAAATAAATTTTGAATACTTTTATGTTTATTTGATATTTTGATTTATATTTTGGATTTAACATGATATTAAAATTAACATTTTAAGTATTTATATTGATAATTCAAAAAATAACCATTAATATGAAAATATTTCATATTTAATACCACATGTAAATTAGTAATATATATATATATATATATATATATATATATATATATATATATATATATATATATATATATATATATATATATATATATATATATATATATATATATATAATAGAATGAAATACAAAGAGTTTGGGGGTTTCAAATGCAAAATTTTCTTTTATAATATTATATAGACAAAATTACAAAAATGGTCCCTATGGTTTGCCAAAAGTCACAAAGTCAGTCCCTGCTAATTTTTTTTGACGAACATGGTCCCTGTGGTTTCCAAAACTTGCATCAATGGCCCTTTTTGCTGACGCCGTTACTGTTCATCCGTTAGTGTAAGGGTATTTTAGTCTTTTCAAGTAGCAGGGACTGGGTTTGTGACTATGGGTAAACCATAGGGACCATTTATGTATTTTTTTTCTATATTTTATGTTTATGAGTAGTGACTTTTCCACCCATTTACTTTTTAAAATATCACTTTGAACCCTTCACTTTGAACTTTGAAAAATGTTACTTTCACCCCTCTATTTTCTAAATTTTCGTGTTTAACCCCGTATTATATATAATTTGTTTTTTATTAATAACTTTTGTTCGCTAACCTAAAAAAACTATTTTTATGTGTTTATTTTCATATATTTGTCGGTATAATTCAAGGTGATCAACGTTTCGACTATAATTTAGAACTTTCTTTCGTTATTTTTTTTAAAGTTACATGTTTTTTTTATATAATTGTCGGTTTAAATTCGAGCTTATTTATCGACGTAGTTTTTTTTTTTTTTTTTTTTTAAATTTATGTACGTTTCCTACGTATGAGACGGGTCATATATAATAACTTTCGTTTGTTAATTTAAAAAATATATTATATTCGAGATTGTCTATCTTTTGATGTATTTTTTTATACATTTTGTGCTTAATTTTATATATATTCCTACGTATCATTCGAGTCATATATAATAACTTTCGTTTGTTAGCTTAAAAAAATGTTGTATATTCGAGTTTGTCTATGTTTCGACCTAACTTTTGTTTCATGTTTTTTACGTATCAATATAGATTCGAGTTCATCTATATTTCGCGGTAATTTTTTTTATGTTTTGTGCTTATTTTTATGAATGTGTTTTTTTCATTTATGTTTTTTACGTCGAAATGCAACTTTTATGACTATAATCACCAAAATTCAACTTACAAAATTCAAGCTTATAATTACGCTTTTATCTATTATATGTGAACAAACTTATACGTAGAAACATACATAAAATAAGCACCAAAACGTTTTGCGAAACATATTTTTTTAACGTTCTCGTGCTTTATTTTCTGTACGTTTCCTACTTATGACTAGGGTCACATATTATATATTTTTTATTATTTAAACTTTTGTTCGCTAACTTAAAAAAATCTTACTTATTTTTATGCACGTGCTGATATAAATTTGAGTTTTCTTTTTCTTTATTTTTTATTTTTTGATTTAACTTTTTTGTACGTTTTGGTGCTTATTTTATGTATGTTCCTACGTATAAGTTTGTTCACATATAATAGATAAAAGCGTAATTATAAGCTTGAATTTTGTAAGTTGAATTTTGGTGATTATAGTCATAAAAGTTGCATTTCGACGTAAAAAAACATGAATGAAAAAAACACGTACATAAAAATAAGCACGAAACATAAAAAAAAAATTACGTCGAAATATAGACGAACTCGAATCTATATTGATACGTAAAAAACATGAAACAAAAGTTAGGTCAAAACATAGACAAACTCGAATATATTACATTTTTTTAAGCTAACAAACGAAAGTTATTATATATGACCCGAATGATATGTATATAAAATTAAGCACAAAATATATAAAAAATACATCAAAACATAGACAATCTCGAATATAATATATTTTTTAAAATTAACAAACGAAAGTTATTATATATGACCCGTCTCATACGTAGAAAACGTACATAAAGTTTAAAAAAAAAAAAAAAAACTACGTCGAAAAATAAGCTCGAATTTAAACCGACAATTTTATAAAAAAACATGTAACTTTAAAAAAAATAACGAAATAAAATTCTAAATTATAATCGAAACGTTGATCACCTTGAATTATACCGACAAATATATGAAAATAAACACATAAAAATAGTTTTTTTAGGTTAGCGAACAAAAGTTATTAATAAAAAACAAATTATATATAATACGGGGTTAAATACGAAAATTTAGAAAATAGAGGGGTGAAAATAACATTTTTCAAAGTTCAAAGTGAAGGGTTCAAAGTGATATTTTAAAAAGTAAATGGGTGGAAAAGTCATTACTCATAAACATAAAATATATAAAAAAATACATAAATGGTCCCTATGGTTTACCCATAGTCACAAACCCAGTCCCTGCTACTTGAAAAGACTAAAATACCCTTACACTAACGGGATGAACAGTAACGGCGTCAGCAAAAAGGGCCATTGATGCAAGTTTTGGAAACCACAGGGACCATGTTCGTCAAAAAAAATTAGCAGGGACTGACTTTGTGACTTTTGGCAAACCATAGGGACCATTTTTGTAATTTTGTCTATTATTTATATATATATATATATATATATATATATATATATATATATATATATATATATATATATATATATATATATATATATATATATATATATATATATATATATATATATATTCACTCAGCCAAGTAAAATAACGTCGGAAATAACTCATTAGTGTAACATTATGACTATTTTGTAATGTTAATTACATGTTAAGTACAATTATATTTTATACCATAACATTTTACATAATGATATATTAGGTCCATAGACTTTAAATTGTGTATTATAATTGATATGACATATGTCTACAAATTATAGAAGTAAACTTTAATGGTTTTATAACTTACCCATAAGATAAAATTATGATAAATTAGCACACATTGGGAAACATACTAGGGAAAATGAAATGTCTTTTCCGTCATCTTTCCGGTTCTCCTTGTAAACACCATCTAGAAACTCAATTAAACAACTTTATGAGAAGTAAAAGAATCATGAGATCGTCACCTTCAAACAAGGAAATATAACTTCTCCAGCTATCAATCCCTTCAAGTAAATATTTTTTCATTTTTAATTTAATGTTTATCAAGCAATTGGGAAATCGATCTTAGATTAAATCAGCATATTATCGATATAAATTTAAAGCGAACAAATTAACTTTTTGAATTAAATGTGTCAATATCAACTATCAATTCTAAAAAGAAAACTAGTACTCCATGAGAAAGATGTATACATATATGAGCACAAACAAGACCGAAAGGGACATGTGAACAAGAACATTAAGAAAAGCTCAACACTTCTAATGGTCATATTTTTTTGGCTAGGATCTTTTGGTATCAAAATGTGTGAGTAAGAACGAGTCAAATTAAGAAAACCTTTTTGTTATTCCTCAATAATGATAGTTTTGGTACCAAATTCTTAACAAAACATATTACTTTATCACTACAAATCAAAGGGCTTTTTGATCTGGTGGTACTAGTGTGTAAGATAATGCCTACCAAAAAAATACGAGACCTGTAAATAACAAATATAAACGAATGTTTGCATATAAAGAAACCATATCTAATAAATAAAAAATAGGCATTTACAAAAATACAAAAA
The DNA here is from genome assembly GCF_002870075.4 of Lactuca sativa. NCBI lineage: Eukaryota > Viridiplantae > Streptophyta > Magnoliopsida > Asterales > Asteraceae > Lactuca > Lactuca sativa. The sequence goes on along the minus strand of NC_056630.2, from coordinate 41,654,536 downwards.
CAACAGTGATGTTTATTATCAAATTTCTAGTAATTTATTATTTGAGTTAAAAGTAGAATATGCCTTTACGATATTTATTATATGTACATGCATACATAAAACTAAAGTCCCTTAGTGCTAATTTTTATCTTAATTTCTTTAAGATTACATGTTCTATACATTATAAATACTAACAAATAGCTATGCGGAAACCATAAGTAACTGTGATAACTCAAATAAATCAATATATATATATATATATATATATATATATATATATATATATATATATATATATATATATATATATATATATATATATATATATATATATCAGTAATTAAGTAAATTAATTAGGTATAATTGGGTTTAAGTTGGGGCAAATTATGGTTATTAACATTCAAAACCGTCACACTTAAATGACTTAAATTGGGGCGATTAAGTGAATCATAACCGATGGGACCCTGAGCATTATCAAGAACCCGACAAATCTTGTGGATTGCCCACTGGAATTGGGGAAAAAAAATGGTAAAGAAAAGAGAAAGACACATATCATTGTTTGAAGTTCTTAAAGATTTTAGCTGTTCTTTCTTTTGAAAAAAAAAAATTGTAAATTACGAGAATGGTCGTTTGGGTAATTTGCACGTTTGGTCTCTAATTTATTTTTTAACTCGGAAGGTCCCTACTGTTTGTTTTTGTTACGCACTTGGTCCTTATTGTTTGTTTTTGTTACACGTTTGGTCCCTGGCTTATGTAAAAAGACTATTATTTATATATGGAAAAATAGTGAAGTAGGTAAGATAAGGTGAGGGGTGGGGTTGGGGTTGGGGGTGTGTTTATTTAAATAAATTAAAAAACAAGGGAAAAATAGTATTTTTAGGTAAGACATAAACTAAACGCGTAACAAAAACAAACAGTAGGGATCATTCGTGTAATTTACTCAAAAAAAAAGGTTGTTACTTGTTACCCTACTATATGCGCTGTCTCGCTGATAGCAAAGTAGAAGGAGGTCAATCCAGGTTTTATTTATTTACTAGTTTATAACCCGTGGAAACCACAGTTACAAAATTAATTAAGCTTTTTTAGTGAAAATTCAAAGTTATTAAGCAATTATTTTAAATAAATTATTAATTAGGAGATTTTTTATTTATATAAAACTATAATTATTGATTTTAAATAAATATGTGAAATTATATCACTTTATAATTTGTATTAATTTTATTTTAATGCTATTAATTTAATGTAGATAGAGTGGAAAATTTAAAATAATAATCAATAGGTTGACATGTGGCAAGTATTAATTAGTAGACATAATGTGGTGACACATGACAAAAGAAGAATAAAATATGTATTAATTAAGAGGTTTAATAAGATCACACATATCAAAAGGAAAATAAAACTATTCTTTTATTAGAATAGAAAGATTTATATTTATATTTATATATTTAGTTAAACAACAAATTTATTTTGGGCCTCATACTTTTTGAATTACACTAAACACATTATATTTTGGGCCCCAGGAGTTAGGAATTACGATAGCCTAGCCTGTTTATTTCTCATTGTTAGAATTTACAAAGTTCTTAATTTCTAAATGTTGGAAATCATAATTTATAAGCTTAACCGCTGCAGTTTTGAATACTTGTTGATTTTCTTTTCTTTGTTATAAAATTCAAAAGTAATCATTTTGATCCACTATATGTTTTTAATTAAACTCTGTCCATTTTATTTGATGTATAATGGATTCTCATCTTCCTTAAATTATACACTTCAACAAACTATTAAGATTGGTAAATAATTATTAAAAATATTATTGTTGAATAAGATCTTTTTTAATTTAATTAATATTGTCTATTAAGAGTGAAAATTGATTGTTTTGACAAAATAGTTAGAAGTAGACTTTTTGTATATAATTTGCTAAAAGACGGTATTTGTGGATATTTCGAAAAGTATTTTTACAATTGATAATATTATGCAAAGTTGGCATATGTACAAATATATTATTTCGAACGTCATAATTAACATATTTGTAATAATAATGATTGGATAGTCGTATAGCTGAACTAAAATGAAAATGTAGGATGTTTTTGTTGGACTGTGGCGTTGAGATAACTTGTTGGTGAAATCGTAGGGTAAAATTACCATAACAAGCTTTAACTAGGAAAAAAAAGACTACTAGGCCGAGTTTTGTGTGTCGTGGTTGTTTGAATATAAATTTTTACCATGAAAAATATGGTTTATATGTAGTCTTATTCAAGTATGTTTTATGATAATTATAGTTGCAAGAAAACTTTACTTGGGCTTGTTATCTACTATGTGAATTGTTTGGGACCACAAATTTAATGGAACAGACGAGGTGTTTAATAGTCGTAAGCAAAATGGATGTGTTGTGATTGGGCAGAGATGAGAATTAAGAATTTTACTAAATTCCTTGAATATTTAAAATAGATGAGCATGATGGACAAACTTTGTTAAAGATGAAAAACAAGCATTTGATTGATTTTCTCGACATTTAAAATTTTCTTAAATTGTGTCATCAGATGATATGTACTAGCACATAATATGGACCGAAGAAAATCATCTCTAGGGATCATATTTCCAATATCAGTCAAACAAGAATAATAGCAGAAACAATCAAGATCTGAAAATCAATAAAACCAACATACGAAACGAAACCCTCGTAACCCACTCTTGCCGCTCCTGCTACAACTCTCCCCAAAAGCAAAATACATATAATCAACCGATCTCTGATACTATGTAAACTAACAAGACATAGAACGGCTAGAGTTTCATATTATTATCAAATGAGAAGTACATTATACAATGAAAGTAAAAAACATAATATATAGACTAGCTAATTAAGATTTTTTAGCTAATAGACTAACATAAAATTCGATACAAAATAAAGCCTAAAATCTTATTAGGCTAACAAAAACTATTTGGTTTTAAAAATGATAGATGCCTATGTATATAATATCTCGATCTCACTTGGTTGTTTCAAACATATAATTTTTTTAGGATTTTTAACGAGATTATACTGATATTTTTATTTAGTTATGTTTCAAGGTCTGTCATTTTGTTTATTAATTATTTTACGTCAAAATTAAGGTGTATTTAGATTGAAGTGAAGACAAAATAAACAAAAATATATTGTTTTATTTGAAAATCATAAAGTAGATTTTATTTTATCACATTTAAGAGAATATATGTGATTTTTTATGGAACATAAATGCATTCCTCATAAATCATTCATCCAGTTGTTGGTAAGTGACAATACAACAGACAATTCTTAAACGAAAGTTTCTTTAAACCCTTTAAACAAGACATTTATCAGACATTTGACATTATCACGATTTAAAAGCCCTACTAAGTTGACATTTTTTGGATATGGATCGTTATCGTGTTTCGAAAACTTATAAGCAAGACATTTGTTTGATATATGTCACTATCGATGTATGAAATAAAAAGCTTTCTTTTATATATATAATGTATGTATGTATGTGTGTGTTTGAAGGGCAACAAACAAAGAGTTGCCTACCAGTGGAGGTGGAGCTTAAGTGATTGTCAATTTTTTGTTGAATAATTAAAAGAGACTTCGTAAGATTTTATCATTTAATTATATTAATGTCAAACTCAAGTGTTCAATCAATCCTAGATAAAGGGTCACCTTACTACCTTATCCCTCATTGGTTGGATCAAGTGCTTTGAATCCAATTTAAATTATTTAAGTTTATTTGTTTATCAATGATTTTAAGTTTGAATTTATGAAGGTTGCATATAAAAATAAAAAGAATAATAGACAAGGAGTGTAAAAAACTAAAATGGAGTCAATGGGATTAAAGATTTAGAAATGTAGTCTCATTTTATTATGTCCATATTTGTCCATGTCAAACGCTACTTTAAATATCTTTGTTTTGTTATATATCATCCAGTTCCAATAAACAAACGATAACTATAGGCTAATTTGAAGAGGCCACTCACTGATCAATTATAGAACTTTCAAATTAACACCATTTATACCGAATGTAACGTAAACTTATGATTATTCAAAAACTCATTGCTGAAACATAAAGTTGTATCATTCGTATTCGAAGAAATAAAGCTAGAGACCTTGTTTATGACGGAATTGCCAAAGACCATTTGATGAGTAGTGATGGGTGGGAAATGGAAGTTGAAAATGGGTTTGGTTTGGCATCATTGTCAAAAGAGCAAATTACTGAAATCGTCCCTATGGTTTGGTCAAAATTATACGTTTGATCCCTAACTTTTCTTTTGCACTCGACTCGTCCATATGGTTTGATTTTGTTGCATTTTTCGTCCCTTGCATACATAAAGTTAGGGATCAAACGTGCAATTTTGACCAAACCATAGGGACAAAAAACGCAACAAAATCAAACCATAGAGACGATCCGAGTGCAAAATAAAAATTAGGGACCAAACATGCAATTTGAATCAAACCATAGTGACAATTTTAATAATTTACTTTTGTCAAAAATCAAACATAAAGTTGGAACCAATTTCAAGAAATAAAGTTCATAGTAGTAATCAATAAAGTGTTCTAGAATCGATTAGTAAAATATCGTATTATTAGTGGCACCTAAAGCCATTGGATTTGACCATCATATGTTGATTTGTAAAACAATAATTACAAACAGTAGTAGATATAAGATTTTCAACCGTTAGACACATTATCATAAGTCATAATAAATAAATATTATCAGGTGATCTTTTTTAATAGCGATTCTATTGAGGCATATTTTCACGTAACAAAAATGGTGCAAATTAGTTAACAGTTAAAAGAGTGCATTAAGTTTCATGTGCAAATGTTCCCAATAGTATCCATTTGTCCTCGCAAGCTTGCGAGTATGAAAGCATGTAACTGACCTTAAATCCTTTCGTAGAACCAACTTGATGTTTGTTATTGATTTCAATTCAGGGTACGATTACAAATTCCATTAACTAATTAAATTTGAATGGACTAAGTTAAAATTCAAAAGTTTAGTTAAAATAAAACTAGAATTGCTAGATTAGAACATGAATCCAACGTTAAATCATTTGGTTAACTACATAAAAAAAGAGTTCAAACTAAAAAACAATACTTGTTAATCCAATTTACAAAATAATAAGCTAAAAATGTCATATTCAAAGTTCATATTGTAACCATGTATTTGTTGGAAAAATATGATTTTAAGTTGTAATTGTACAATAGTTTTTTAAACTATTTAAGGTTGATCAGACTTATTAATAAGTTTATTGAATAACGAGGATTCAATAGAAAAATCTCATTATTTTGATTTTTTTTTAATAAAGTTCTAAATTTTTTTAACAGAAAAACGTTTTATTTTTATTTTAACAAAATTGACATATTAAGTGATTTTCCCAAAACAATAAGATTTTTCTATCAAAAACAAAATTAAGATTTAATCAAAAAATTTCTCAAAATAAAGAGACTTTTTTTTGCATAAAGCTCATAATAAATCTTATTTGTTTAGCACTTCATTACATGTTTTTTTTTCTTAAAACATCTTTAATTGAAACTAATCCACTACATAATTATTGAACAAACTCTCAATAATTATGTGAGAATTGCATTGATGTTCACACAAATATATCAACCGCAAATGATTTTCTTAAACGCTCGGAAACCAATAATTGTACAAATGAATTTCATAATGTCAACCAACATTTATTACGAAGTAAATAACATTATTTGCTACTTTGATTATATAACCAATCAATCAACATATCAATTTAATCATCTAAACCCTAATAGAAGCGAGCAACTTCAAAAATAATTAAGACAACAAAATTTGTTTTGACACCGGGGATATAGCATCTTAAGACGACCAAACCACCTAAATTACAAAACAATCAACAAGAATTTTAGAAGTTACTAAAGGAAATCAAAGATTGTTTTGATACGAACAAATCGTTTTTATGCTCTTGCCTTCTCCCTTTTTTGAGAAAAAAAAAATGATGCTTGTGCATAAAAGAAAAAAAAATGTGTGTGTGTGTGATATATCATATATGTTTTCTAACAGACCCCCCTTTTTTTCTCCCAACCTTTCTTTCCCCTCATGGTCACGTTGACTTTTTAGTTTTTAAATTCAATCCTGGGCTGAATGAAACATTTTTGGACTGCAATACATACTAGAATAAATTTCCAACAGACATTAATTTGGGCTTATTTAAATAGCAAACTTGGGATGCCACATTTCAGACTCTAAATAATATCATATTTATGGGCTGATTTACAATATTTGGGCTACTCAATTTAAGATGCTGGACAGTTGCCGATGCTCACAAAGACCAAAAGTGTATGACACGTGGTCCAAACCTGATCTTCACTGTTCATATTAAATACCCGAGTTAAAAGGGGTTGTAAAAAAGAACTACATTTAACTCTTATCGAATCATTTGATTAAAGACTGCACAATGATGCTGCAAATAAAAAAAGAAATCATTTATATCATTTTGTTTTTATGTTTTTCTGTTTTATCATGTTGTTAGCATATAGGTGTTCGATTTTCAAAACATAGATCCAAATAGTTCAAATTAAATTCAAATCTGATCGGATCCAATCAAATTATAATTCGGTCGGATGGATATTTATAATCCAGTATTTAAAAATCGGAATATTTTTTTAAAACCACATATAATTAGAACATTACCCAACTTTATCAAAAAAAAATAACTTAGTTGTGGTTTAAAGTTTATAAAAAAAACTACTAAAAAATATGTTAGAGTTTAATATTTTATAGATAAAAAGCTTTCGAAAGAATATACATATTAATGTTTTTTATTAGATGAAACTTTTAAAATCTATTTGAAAAAAATAATATATATATATATATATATATATATATATATATATATATATATATATATATATATATATAAGTAGTTTCAAGTAATTCTATCCATTCCTAATTATAACTATTTTACACCATTAATGAAATTAAAAGAAAAAAACATAAAACCCACTTACCATTACTGGTTCGAACCTTCTACTCGAAAGGCTATTAACTGTTAATAAACAAAAACATTAGTTCACTTCATTAGAGTAAATGAATTTGATTACTCACATATCTTAAAAGGTGCTTCATTGCAAACACAATCATTTAAACACTTACTGTATGGTTAATTCACTAGACAGTATATAATTGAAAATGAAAAAATCTAACATAAAAAATACTATCGTATTGTTTGACTACGTTTTTGTATGTACGCAAAGTAAAAGTTTTAGTTTCACGGAAAAGACAGAGTTATTAATAAAGAAAGAATCATTCAAAATCACATAATTAAATTAAAAACCTAGATTTTAGGATAAGTTATTTTAAGTGTTTTTAATCAAAATTACATCGTTTTAAAGGTTCTATATACAAGCTTATATACATACCAGCCACATATTCACTTTTGTCATATATATATATATATATATATATATATATATATATATATATATATATATATATATATATATATATATATATATATATATATATATATATATATATACTAGTTTATAACCCGTGGAAACCACCGTTACAAAATTAATTAAATATTCATAGTAAAAAATTCAAAATTATTAATCAATTATTTTATATAAAATTTTAAATACATTATTAATTAAGAGATTTTTTTATTAGCTATGTAAAATTATAATTATTGATTCAAATAAATATATGTAATTAATTTATCATATATATTAGACTATTTTTATTTGTGAACTAATGAAAACAATAATATGAAATTTAAAATTTAAAATAAAGAATAAATAGATTGACAAATAACATTACATTAATTAGGAGGTTTAATGAATTTAAAATGGAGAATTAATAGAATGACAAGTGACATTATATTAATTAGGAGTTCTAATATTATGACACTTGGCAAATTAACTACTCTTTTATTAGTATATATATATATATATATATATATATATATATATATATATAGCAAATAAATATAGATGTATATTAAAAATTAATAAATAATAAATTGTTATTCAGTTTTTTTGAATTATTCAGTTCTTATTTATAAACCAAAACCAATCTAAAATCCAAAGTAATAATTCAGTTTTGTTGAGAATCAATCAAAAAATCCGAATATCAAAACCAAATACACGAATCCAAATTATCCAACTAGACAATTCGATTTTATCCAAATGATAAACAACCCTAGTTGTTAGGAGACTTTCTTGATTACAAGGTTTACCATATGAATTCAATGGTGCTCAAAAAATTCTATTACTGCCTTACTGGTTACATATATCTATATAAATATAGCTTAAATGAGTAAAATTGTCCACAACAAGCTATGCCATGTTTGAATTAAAATAATATAAATTATGCAAAAAGAATACAAGATGCGTGCTAAAATGAAATATATAAAAGCTAACATAAATCTAATACATTAAAAAGAAATACATGGAAGTATACATGTCATGAAAAATATTAAGAAAATAGATGCATAAAAATGAACCTAGCAATCCAATCACCGCATCTTCATTTTCTTAATTTTTCTTGGTCGAAATCTCTCCTAACTTACGATATTTGTTTTGTCCAATACTCTTCTAGTGTATGTCTACTATAGTATCCTTATTTCAAATTTCTAGCATCCTCATGAGCACCTTCTTTATTCGCCAACTAGTTGTGAGACCCGTATATTATACGGGTTAATTAAAACAAAATGTTAATATAAACGATTAAATGGAAATTTTATTTGAATTTGAAATTTAAAATAATTGAAAATTATAAGAAAAAACATGCATAAAATAAATAAATTAAAATTATGTGTTTTGTTATCAGATTTGTGTACTAAACGGGTAAATTATAACAAAATGTTAAACACAAAGGTTTAAACTGTAAATTTATTTGAATTTGAAATTAAAATTTAGAAATTGAAATTTGAAATTAATAGTCATTAAGATAGGTTTAATTTATGGAAACTAAATTAATGATATATTGGAAATGAAAAATGAAGTAAATGACAAGTGGAAAATAAATATATCTCAAAATTATGACAAAATTACATGTGGCCAATTGAATGGAAGAATGACAAGTGGCAAAATCATTCTTATTTATTAGGATAGATCTTCTGATCCTACAACATAAAACATAATGTTAGAGTATTTGCATTCCTAAAATGGGCTTCACATCACTAATAGTCGTTACTTTTACCTGTCAAGGTCGCACAATTAAGATTTTTTTTTCTTAGACCAAATATGATACCTTGTAAGAGTTATAATATACGTGGACCACAAATCAGACTAAAAGGTAAAAAGTCCAAAGCAAAACAAGCCTATACCATGAACGGACTATGTGGCAAGGCCCTTCTAAAGGGAAACCTTGTAGGGTTTGCCCAAGACCCTTAAACCTTAATTGCAAATATTTAAAAAATAATGATCCCTTATTTGAACTAATCCAATCTTCAGAAAATGTCAGAATGCTCATAAGGTTTCAAAGCTACTTTATGAGGCACGCTTGCGAAGGTTTTTCCTACCTAAAGCAACCTAAATTGCATCCATGAAAGTGTTCGAGATTTTGAACTTCTAAGTATGAAATACTAATATTGGTCTAATAAATTGTATATTTGGATTATAGAATTATTAGTATATATAACTAAATAAATATATTAATATATGATAATATTGGTATATATAACTAAATATATAAAACTAAATAAACATATTAATATATGAAATAAATATGAAATACTAATATTGGTCTACTTATGAAATACTAATATTGGACTAATAAATTTTATTTTTTCTCGATGTCCCTACCGTATTATCATCACATTAAATCTTGAAAACGATAAGCTCACTAGAAATAACTTCCTTGATTAATATCACAACTCGAGGTTTTGTCATTAGGCATGTGAAAACATGTTAGTGTAATCATGTATATATCATTGAATACCTTCAATATATACATGATAAATCAGAAAAAGGCCAAACACATGGGCGAGTCTATGAATAATAATACAAATACACAATACAAATAATACTCTAACAACCCCCTGCAGTTTGAACGAGGGTATGTTCACAAACTTTCAAGCTAGATCAAAAATCAAGAAATAGAGGAGACAACAGACTCTTTGTAAAAATATATGCATATTGTGAAGAAGACGATACATGAAGTACGTGAATATGATCGGTAGCGACTTTGTCTCAAACAAAATGCAAATCAATCTCTATATGCTTTGTGTGTTGGTGATGAACCAGATTGGATGACATGTAGGACAACACTAACATTATCAAAATAAACAATGGTAGCCTTAACAGACATATAATGAAGCTCAAGAAGTAAGTTGTGAATCCAACATATTTCAACAACCGAATTAGAAGCACCCTTGTATTCAACTTCATCACTCGACCTTGAGATTGTATTATGATGTTTGGAAGACCAAGAGAGAAGATTGTGACCTAAAAAGACACATTAACCCGATGTAGACTGACGACTCACTAGACAACCACCCATGTCAACATCAGAGTTGGAAATGAGAGAACGATTGGGCAAAGAACATAACTGAAGCCCATAAGAAGTAGTACCTCGAATATAACGTAAACTACGTTTGAGAGCGGTGAAATGAGGTTCCCATGGGTCACGCATATATAGACATATTTCTTGCACATCATATGTGATGTCAAGTCGAGTGAATGTAAGATATTGTAATGCACCAACTAAGTTGCAATATAAAGTAGGATCATTAATAAGAGGAACAAATCCATCTAAATTAGCAGATAGGTCAACAAAAGTAGAAACAGGCTTGCAATTAGACATAGAAGTTCAATCAAGAATCTCAGTGGCATGTTTTTGTTGAGACAAGAAGAATCCATCGGGTGATCGGTTAGTTGTAATGCCCAGAAAATAGTGAAGATCCCCAAGATCTAACATAGAGAACACAACACTCAATATAAAGATAATGTTGTGTTCTCTATGTTAGAATTTACAAAGTTCTTAATTTCTAAATGTTGGAAATCATAATTTATAAGCTTAACCGCTGCAGTTTTAAATACTTGTTGATTTTCTTTTCTTTGTTATAAAATTCAAAAGTAATCATTTTGATCCACTATATGTTTTTAATTAAACTCTGTCCATTTTATTTGATGTATAATGGATTCTCATCTTCCTTAAATTATACACTTCAACAAACTATTAAGATTGGTAAATAATTATTAAAAATATTATTGTTGAATAAGATCTTTTTTAATTTAATTAATATTGTCTATTAAGAGTGAAAATTGATTGTTTTGACAAAATAGTTAGAAGTAGACTTTTTGTATATAATTTGCTAAAAGACGGTATTTGTGGATATTTCGAAAAGTATTTTTACAATTGATAATATTATGCAAAGTTGGCATATGTACAAATATATTATTTCGAACGTCATAATTAACATATTTGTAATAATAATGATTGGATAGTCGTATAGCTGAACTAAAATGAAAATGTAGGATGTTTTTGTTGGACTGTGGCGTTGAGATAACTTGTTGGTGAAATCGTAGGGTAAAATTACCATAACAAGCTTTAACTAGGAAAAAAAAGACTACTAGGCCGAGTTTTGTGTGTCGTGGTTGTTTGAATATAAATTTTTACCATGAAAAATATGGTTTATATGTAGTCTTATTCAAGTATGTTTTATGATAATTATAGTTGCAAGAAAACTTTACTTGGGCTTGTTATCTACTATGTGAATTGTTTGGGACCACAAATTTAATGGAACAGACGAGGTGTTTAATAGTCGTAAGCAAAATGGATGTGTTGTGATTGGGCAGAGATGAGAATTAAGAATTTTACTAAATTCCTTGAATATTTAAAATAGATGAGCATGATGGACAAACTTTGTTAAAGATGAAAAACAAGCATTTGATTGATTTTCTCGACATTTAAAATTTTCTTAAATTGTGTCATCAGATGATATGTACTAGCACATAATATGGACCGAAGAAAATCATCTCTAGGGATCATATTTCCAATATCAGTCAAACAAGAATAATAGCAGAAACAATCAAGATCTGAAAATCAATAAAACCAACATACGAAACGAAACCCTCGTAACCCACTCTTGCCGCTCCTGCTACAACTCTCCCCAAAAGCAAAATACATATAATCAACCGATCTCTGATACTATGTAAACTAACAAGACATAGAACGGCTAGAGTTTCATATTATTATCAAATGAGAAGTACATTATACAATGAAAGTAAAAAACATAATATATAGACTAGCTAATTAAGATTTTTTAGCTAATAGACTAACATAAAATTCGATACAAAATAAAGCCTAAAATCTTATTAGGCTAACAAAAACTATTTGGTTTTAAAAATGATAGATGCCTATGTATATAATATCTCGATCTCACTTGGTTGTTTCAAACATATAATTTTTTTAGGATTTTTAACGAGATTATACTGATATTTTTATTTAGTTATGTTTCAAGGTCTGTCATTTTGTTTATTAATTATTTTACGTCAAAATTAAGGTGTATTTAGATTGAAGTGAAGACAAAATAAACAAAAATATATTGTTTTATTTGAAAATCATAAAGTAGATTTTATTTTATCACATTTAAGAGAATATATGTGATTTTTTATGGAACATAAATGCATTCCTCATAAATCATTCATCCAGTTGTTGGTAAGTGACAATACAACAGACAATTCTTAAACGAAAGTTTCTTTAAACCCTTTAAACAAGACATTTATCAGACATTTGACATTATCACGATTTAAAAGCCCTACTAAGTTGACATTTTTTGGATATGGATCGTTATCGTGTTTCGAAAACTTATAAGCAAGACATTTGTTTGATATATGTCACTATCGATGTATGAAATAAAAAGCTTTCTTTTATATATATAATGTATGTATGTATGTGTGTGTTTGAAGGGCAACAAACAAAGAGTTGCCTACCAGTGGAGGTGGAGCTTAAGTGATTGTCAATTTTTTGTTGAATAATTAAAAGAGACTTCGTAAGATTTTATCATTTAATTATATTAATGTCAAACTCAAGTGTTCAATCAATCCTAGATAAAGGGTCACCTTACTACCTTATCCCTCATTGGTTGGATCAAGTGCTTTGAATCCAATTTAAATTATTTAAGTTTATTTGTTTATCAATGATTTTAAGTTTGAATTTATGAAGGTTGCATATAAAAATAAAAAGAATAATAGACAAGGAGTGTAAAAAACTAAAATGGAGTCAATGGGATTAAAGATTTAGAAATGTAGTCTCATTTTATTATGTCCATATTTGTCCATGTCAAACGCTACTTTAAATATCTTTGTTTTGTTATATATCATCCAGTTCCAATAAACAAACGATAACTATAGGCTAATTTGAAGAGGCCACTCACTGATCAATTATAGAACTTTCAAATTAACACCATTTATACCGAATGTAACGTAAACTTATGATTATTCAAAAACTCATTGCTGAAACATAAAGTTGTATCATTCGTATTCGAAGAAATAAAGCTAGAGACCTTGTTTATGACGGAATTGCCAAAGACCATTTGATGAGTAGTGATGGGTGGGAAATGGAAGTTGAAAATGGGTTTGGTTTGGCATCATTGTCAAAAGAGCAAATTACTGAAATCGTCCCTATGGTTTGGTCAAAATTATACGTTTGATCCCTAACTTTTCTTTTGCACTCGACTCGTCCATATGGTTTGATTTTGTTGCATTTTTCGTCCCTTGCATACATAAAGTTAGGGATCAAACGTGCAATTTTGACCAAACCATAGGGACAAAAAACGCAACAAAATCAAACCATAGAGACGATCCGAGTGCAAAATAAAAATTAGGGACCAAACATGCAATTTGAATCAAACCATAGTGACAATTTTAATAATTTACTTTTGTCAAAAATCAAACATAAAGTTGGAACCAATTTCAAGAAATAAAGTTCATAGTAGTAATCAATAAAGTGTTCTAGAATCGATTAGTAAAATATCGTATTATTAGTGGCACCTAAAGCCATTGGATTTGACCATCATATGTTGATTTGTAAAACAATAATTACAAACAGTAGTAGATATAAGATTTTCAACCGTTAGACACATTATCATAAGTCATAATAAATAAATATTATCAGGTGATCTTTTTTAATAGCGATTCTATTGAGGTGATGCTACAATAACAAATTCATATTTTCACGTAACAAAAATGGTGCAAATTAGTTAACAGTTAAAAGAGTGCATTAAGTTTCATGTGCAAATGTTCCCAATAGTATCCATTTGTCCTCGCAAGCTTGCGAGTATGAAAGCATGTAACTGACCTTAAATCCTTTCGTAGAACCAACTTGATGTTTGTTATTGATTTCAATTCAGGGTACGATTACAAATTCCATTAACTAATTAAATTTGAATGGACTAAGTTAAAATTCAAAAGTTTAGTTAAAATAAAACTAGAATTGCTAGATTAGAACATGAATCCAACGTTAAATCATTTGGTTAACTACATAAAAAAAGAGTTCAAACTAAAAAACAATACTTGTTAATCCAATTTACAAAATAATAAGCTAAAAATGTCATATTCAAAGTTCATATTGTAACCATGTATTTGTTGGAAAAATATGATTTTAAGTTGTAATTGTACAATAGTTTTTTAAACTATTTAAGGTTGATCAGACTTATTAATAAGTTTATTGAATAACGAGGATTCAATAGAAAAATCTCATTATTTTGATTTTTTTTTAATAAAGTTCTAAATTTTTTTAACAGAAAAACGTTTTATTTTTATTTTAACAAAATTGACATATTAAGTGATTTTCCCAAAACAATAAGATTTTTCTATCAAAAACAAAATTAAGATTTAATCAAAAAATTTCTCAAAATAAAGAGACTTTTTTTTGCATAAAGCTCATAATAAATCTTATTTGTTTAGCACTTCATTACATGTTTTTTTTTCTTAAAACATCTTTAATTGAAACTAATCCACTACATAATTATTGAACAAACTCTCAATAATTATGTGAGAATTGCATTGATGTTCACACAAATATATCAACCGCAAATGATTTTCTTAAACGCTCGGAAACCAATAATTGTACAAATGAATTTCATAATGTCAACCAACATTTATTACGAAGTAAATAACATTATTTGCTACTTTGATTATATAACCAATCAATCAACATATCAATTTAATCATCTAAACCCTAATAGAAGCGAGCAACTTCAAAAATAATTAAGACAACAAAATTTGTTTTGACACCGGGGATATAGCATCTTAAGACGACCAAACCACCTAAATTACAAAACAATCAACAAGAATTTTAGAAGTTACTAAAGGAAATCAAAGATTGTTTTGATACGAACAAATCGTTTTTATGCTCTTGCCTTCTCCCTTTTTTGAGAAAAAAAAAATGATGCTTGTGCATAAAAGAAAAAAAAATGTGTGTGTGTGTGATATATCATATATGTTTTCTAACAGACCCCCCTTTTTTTCTCCCAACCTTTCTTTCCCCTCATGGTCACGTTGACTTTTTAGTTTTTAAATTCAATCCTGGGCTGAATGAAACATTTTTGGACTGCAATACATACTAGAATAAATTTCCAACAGACATTAATTTGGGCTTATTTAAATAGCAAACTTGGGATGCCACATTTCAGACTCTAAATAATATCATATTTATGGGCTGATTTACAATATTTGGGCTACTCAATTTAAGATGCTGGACAGTTGCCGATGCTCACAAAGACCAAAAGTGTATGACACGTGGTCCAAACCTGATCTTCACTGTTCATATTAAATACCCGAGTTAAAAGGGGTTGTAAAAAAGAACTACATTTAACTCTTATCGAATCATTTGATTAAAGACTGCACAATGATGCTGCAAATAAAAAAAGAAATCATTTATATCATTTTGTTTTTATGTTTTTCTGTTTTATCATGTTGTTAGCATATAGGTGTTCGATTTTCAAAACATAGATCCAAATAGTTCAAATTAAATTCAAATCTGATCGGATCCAATCAAATTATAATTCGGTCGGATGGATATTTATAATCCAGTATTTAAAAATCGGAATATTTTTTTAAAACCACATATAATTAGAACATTACCCAACTTTATCAAAAAAAAATAACTTAGTTGTGGTTTAAAGTTTATAAAAAAAACTACTAAAAAATATGTTAGAGTTTAATATTTTATAGATAAAAAGCTTTCGAAAGAATATACATATTAATGTTTTTTATTAGATGAAACTTTTAAAATCTATTTGAAAAAAATAATATATATATATATATATATATATATATATATATATATATATATATATATATATATATATATATATATATATATATATATATTAAGTAGTTTCAAGTAATTCTATCCATTCCTAATTATAACTATTTTACACCATTAATGAAATTAAAAGAAAAAAACATAAAACCCACTTACCATTACTGGTTCGAACCTTCTACTCGAAAGGCTATTAACTGTTAATAAACAAAAACATTAGTTCACTTCATTAGAGTAAATGAATTTGATTACTCACATATCTTAAAAGGTGCTTCATTGCAAACACAATCATTTAAACACTTACTGTATGGTTAATTCACTAGACAGTATATAATTGAAAATGAAAAAATCTAACATAAAAAATACTATCGTATTGTTTGACTACGTTTTTGTATGTACGCAAAGTAAAAGTTTTAGTTTCACGGAAAAGACAGAGTTATTAATAAAGAAAGAATCATTCAAAATCACATAATTAAATTAAAAACCTAGATTTTAGGATAAGTTATTTTAAGTGTTTTTAATCAAAATTACATCGTTTTAAAGGTTCTATATACAAGCTTATATACATACCAGCCACATATTCACTTTTGTCATATATATATATATATATATATATATATATATATATATATATATATATATATATATATATATATATATATATATATATATATATATATATATATATACTAGTTTATAACCCGTGGAAACCACCGTTACAAAATTAATTAAATATTCATAGTAAAAAATTCAAAATTATTAATCAATTATTTTATATAAAATTTTAAATACATTATTAATTAAGAGATTTTTTTATTAGCTATGTAAAATTATAATTATTGATTCAAATAAATATATGTAATTAATTTATCATATATATTAGACTATTTTTATTTGTGAACTAATGAAAACAATAATATGAAATTTAAAATTTAAAATAAAGAATAAATAGATTGACAAATAACATTACATTAATTAGGAGGTTTAATGAATTTAAAATGGAGAATTAATAGAATGACAAGTGACATTATATTAATTAGGAGTTCTAATATTATGACACTTGGCAAATTAACTACTCTTTTATTAGTATATATATATATATATATATATATATATATATATATATATATATATATATATATATATATATATATAGCAAATAAATATAGATGTATATTAAAAATTAATAAATAATAAATTGTTATTCAGTTTTTTTGAATTATTCAGTTCTTATTTATAAACCAAAACCAATCTAAAATCCAAAGTAATAATTCAGTTTTGTTGAGAATCAATCAAAAAATCCGAATATCAAAACCAAATACACGAATCCAAATTATCCAACTAGACAATTCGATTTTATCCAAATGATAAACAACCCTAGTTGTTAGGAGACTTTCTTGATTACAAGGTTTACCATATGAATTCAATGGTGCTCAAAAAATTCTATTACTGCCTTACTGGTTACATATATCTATATAAATATAGCTTAAATGAGTAAAATTGTCCACAACAAGCTATGCCATGTTTGAATTAAAATAATATAAATTATGCAAAAAGAATACAAGATGCGTGCTAAAATGAAATATATAAAAGCTAACATAAATCTAATACATTAAAAAGAAATACATGGAAGTATACATGTCATGAAAAATATTAAGAAATAGATGCATAAAAATGAACCTAGCAATCCAATCACCGCATCTTCATTTTCTTAATTTTTCTTGGTCGAAATCTCTCCTAACTTACGATATTTGTTTTGTCCAATACTCTTCTAGTGTATGTCTACTATAGTATCCTTATTTCAAATTTCTAGCATCCTCATGAGCACCTTCTTTATTCGCCAACTAGTTGTGAGACCCGTATATTATACGGGTTAATTAAAACAAAATGTTAATATAAACGATTAAATGGAAATTTTATTTGAATTTGAAATTTAAAATAATTGAAAATTATAAGAAAAAACATGCATAAAATAAATAAATTAAAATTATGTGTTTTGTTATCAGATTTGTGTACTAAACGGGTAAATTATAACAAAATGTTAAACACAAAGGTTTAAACTGTAAATTTATTTGAATTTGAAATTAAAATTTAGAAATTGAAATTTGAAATTAATAGTCATTAAGATAGGTTTAATTTATGGAAACTAAATTAATGATATATTGGAAATGAAAAATGAAGTAAATGACAAGTGGAAAATAAATATATCTCAAAATTATGACAAAATTACATGTGGCCAATTGAATGGAAGAATGACAAGTGGCAAAATCATTCTTATTTATTAGGATAGATCTTCTGATCCTACAACATAAAACATAATGTTAGAGTATTTGCATTCCTAAAATGGGCTTCACATCACTAATAGTCGTTACTTTTACCTGTCAAGGTCGCACAATTAAGATTTTTTTTTCTTAGACCAAATATGATACCTTGTAAGAGTTATAATATACGTGGACCACAAATCAGACTAAAAGGTAAAAAGTCCAAAGCAAAACAAGCCTATACCATGAACGGACTATGTGGCAAGGCCCTTCTAAAGGGAAACCTTGTAGGGTTTGCCCAAGACCCTTAAACCTTAATTGCAAATATTTAAAAAATAATGATCCCTTATTTGAACTAATCCAATCTTCAGAAAATGTCAGAATGCTCATAAGGTTTCAAAGCTACTTTATGAGGCACGCTTGCGAAGGTTTTTCCTACCTAAAGCAACCTAAATTGCATCCATGAAAGTGTTCGAGATTTTGAACTTCTAAGTATGAAATACTAATATTGGTCTAATAAATTGTATATTTGGATTATAGAATTATTAGTATATATAACTAAATAAATATATTAATATATGATAATATTGGTATATATAACTAAATATAT
The DNA here is from genome assembly GCF_002870075.4 of Lactuca sativa. Lineage (NCBI taxonomy): Eukaryota > Viridiplantae > Streptophyta > Magnoliopsida > Asterales > Asteraceae > Lactuca > Lactuca sativa. The sequence continues at coordinate 41,635,436 of NC_056630.2, read as the reverse complement.
AAAACTAAATAAACATATTAATATATGAAATAAATATGAAATACTAATATTGGTCTACTTATGAAATACTAATATTGGACTAATAAATTTTATTTTTTCTCGATGTCCCTACCGTATTATCATCACATTAAATCTTGAAAACGATAAGCTCACTAGAAATAACTTCCTTGATTAATATCACAACTCGAGGTTTTGTCATTAGGCATGTGAAAACATGTTAGTGTAATCATGTATATATCATTGAATACCTTCAATATATACATGATAAATCAGAAAAAGGCCAAACACATGGGCGAGTCTATGAATAATAATACAAATACACAATACAAATAATACTCTAACAACCCCCTGCAGTTTGAACGAGGGTATGTTCACAAACTTTCAAGCTAGATCAAAAATCAAGAAATAGAGGAGACAACAGACTCTTTGTAAAAATATATGCATATTGTGAAGAAGACGATACATGAAGTACGTGAATATGATCGGTAGCGACTTTGTCTCAAACAAAATGCAAATCAATCTCTATATGCTTTGTGTGTTGGTGATGAACCAGATTGGATGACATGTAGGACAACACTAACATTATCAAAATAAACAATGGTAGCCTTAACAGACATATAATGAAGCTCAAGAAGTAAGTTGTGAATCCAACATATTTCAACAACCGAATTAGAAGCACCCTTGTATTCAACTTCATCACTCGACCTTGAGATTGTATTATGATGTTTGGAAGACCAAGAGAGAAGATTGTGACCTAAAAAGACACATTAACCCGATGTAGACTGACGACTCACTAGACAACCACCCATGTCAACATCAGAGTTGGAAATGAGAGAACGATTGGGCAAAGAACATAACTGAAGCCCATAAGAAGTAGTACCTCGAATATAACGTAAACTACGTTTGAGAGCGGTGAAATGAGGTTCCCATGGGTCACGCATATATAGACATATTTCTTGCACATCATATGTGATGTCAAGTCGAGTGAATGTAAGATATTGTAATGCACCAACTAAGTTGCAATATAAAGTAGGATCATTAATAAGAGGAACAAATCCATCTAAATTAGCAGATAGGTCAACAAAAGTAGAAACAGGCTTGCAATTAGACATAGAAGTTCAATCAAGAATCTCAGTGGCATGTTTTTGTTGAGACAAGAAGAATCCATCGGGTGATCGGTTAGTTGTAATGCCCAGAAAATAGTGAAGATCCCCAAGATCTAACATAGAGAACACAACACTCAATATAAAGATAATGTGAGTCAGTAACTTAGGGCAAGAGCTAGTAAGAACAATATCATCGACATATAATAATAGATAGGTCGTATGAGAGCCTTATCTGTATATAAACAAAGAAGTGTCACACCTACTATGAACAAACCCAACGCGTGAAATGAACATGGAAAACTGTTGAAACCAAGCTTGAGGTGCCTACTTGAGATCATAAAGAGATCTCTAAAAAAGACACACAAAATTGGGTGGAGATGGATCTCTAAAACCCGGTGGTTGTTGTATGTATACCGTTGCTTATAAATGCCCATGTAGAAAAGCATTATTCATATCAAGTTGTCTAATAGACCACTTATGAGTGGCCACAATGGTAATAACTATGTGTATGGTGGCGAGATTAACAACATGTCTAAACGTCTTATCACAATCAATACCGAGATGCTGATTGCGTCCATTAGCCACAAGACAAGCTTTACGACGAGATAATGACCTATCGGCATTAAGTTTCTTTTTAAACAACTAAATATAGTTAATAACATTAGTAGTAGGAGGTCTCGGAACAAGTACCCAAGTTTTGTTAGAGATAAGAGTAGTATATTCTTTTGTTATTGCATTGAGCTAGTTTGGATCTTTAAAAGCCTATAAATAAATTTTATTAAAAAAAGAGGAGGTACCAATGTGAAGGTTTAGTTTGCGAATAGGTTTAAAAATTCCTTGTTTCGCAAGAGTGACCATAGGATGTTAAGATTGAGTGACGTTAGAAAGGATATTGGCAGATTGAAGTGAAGGGGTAGAGACCGAAAAATTAGAAGGAACAAATATAGAAGTGTTAATGGAGTGAGGAGGACTTGAAGCAGCTGAACTCGGCTAAGGAGAGCCGAGAGGAGGTGAGTTTGGATTGGTAGCAAAGTCTGAAGATGAAGAGGTAGACAGAAGAGGGCTACCGGGAAAGGAGGGTTGAGTAAAGTGCTAATGGTTAGATCGGAGGAGGAACCATGATGAACACCATCCATGAATAAAGGAGGCAGGTCCGGAGTACATGCAAAAGGGTGATATATTTCAGAATTGTCAAGAAAGGAAAAAGACGAGGCTTTATTTGTTGTCATGGATCCAAAAGGAAACACGATTTTGTTAAACACCACATTACGAGAGATGATGATATGGTTTGTGTCAAGATTAAGACAACGATGGCCTTTATGATTGGTAGGGTAACCAAGAAAGATGCAAGTGGTGGATATCGAGGAAAGCTTATGAAGAGCATTGTTGTGCAGAAAAGCAAAGGCAGCCAAAAACCCGAAGGTGAGCATAGGATGGTGTTTTATTGTAAAGTTTATGAAAAAGGGGTGTCATTTTCAAGGGTGGGGGTGGGAAGGATGTTAATAAGATGAGCCACCACGTGAAAAGATTTTGTCAAAAAAGGTGGTATCAAGCCTAGCATGAAATAGGAGGGTGCTAATGGCATTGTTTAGAATGTGAAGCATATGTTCAGATTTACCATTCTGTTGAGAAGTGTAAGGGCACGGGAAATGATTTGTAATGCCATTTTGAGCAAAAATATTATGAAAATTTTTGTTGTCATACTGAAACGTTTTGATATCAGTTTCAAATTATTTATTGAAAACTGACCAGAAATGCACAAACTTGTTAAAAAATAAGATTTGAAACAAATGGGATAGACCTATACAAAGTGATAATAATCATCAAGAAAAATGACATAGTACTTAATTCCATTTAAAATTTGAATTGGGGATGTCCAAACCTCATAATGAATTAATTCAAAAGGAAAATGTGAAACGAAAGTCGACGAACTAAATGGCAACTTAACATGTTTGCCCATTTGACATGCATGTCATAAAGTAGAGTCTTTAATAGACGAACAAGAAATATAATTATTATTAACTACATGTTTGAAAATATGATGACCAAGACGTTGATGCCAAAGTGAGGGAGCATTGGAGACGAGAGCTTGAGTAGTTGGAGTAGTAACAGGATAAAGGTCACCAATGATGTCATACCGAATGAGAAATTGTTTGGTGCGGTATTCCTTCACAGAAGTCCAAAAGAGTCAAATTCAATCGAAAAATTATTTTCACGAACGAAACGACGAACATAAATAAGATTTTTGATAATGGCAAGAGTAATTAAAAGATTTTTTAGATTTAATGCACGATAAGGATTTGGAAGGAGAAGAGTGGTGTGTCCCATTTTAGTTTATAGGTATTTTGAATCCGTCTCCAACTAATACAGATGATGAAAATATACTATTGTTTATCAGAAACAGAGTTGAGGATACCTGCATTCGAGTGAAGATGAGAGGTGAACCAATGTCCATATACTAATATGCGTGACCCAAATCATTTAATGACATCGTGCTAAACATTTATAGGAGTGTAGTGGGTTCATGACTTTGCGATTGGGTTTGGTATGCTTGTTGTTGAGTGTATAGGTTGTTGTTGTTGGGCTGAGAGGAACTGAAAAACTAATGTTGTTGTTGGGTAAAATTGTGATGAATTTGATGTTGTATGGGTCCAGTTGCATGTGGAGTTGGTAACATGCCATGTTGAGAAGACCCATTAGTGGGTTGACGCACTTGAAACCAACCGTAATCCTATGTGCCCCTTCTTCTTGTCCCTGTTGTCCGCCACCAGGTGTGAATCCGTCCTGAGGAAAATAACCGCTACCATTAATAATGCTAAATCGACCACCGTATCAGTTGTTTTAAGTTTAGGATGGAAAAGAGGGGTGTCACTACAACTGAATTCATATTCACGAGGAGAGATGAAGGTGGCACAAATGTTGTTGTGGCAACAGGTGAGGGCGGATGAGAGTGTTTGGTGTTTAAGAAGGAGCTTTCGAATAGCCTTTCCGGTCATCTTGGTGGATCTTTTTAGCATCATGTGGATTTCGCGCCATGGTATATTTTTTGATAAGCCTCTTTTCACCATGTAGAGAAGTGCTCTTATTGTTCCCCAAAGCTTCTTGGCCATACGCGAAACCGTTTGTTCGATCTCCATAGTTGTGGGAGGAGGGAGAGAGAGAGAAGGGCCACGATGATGGATATTAATCGCTTTGTATCTGAACTTTTATGACACACCACTAATCATATAAGCAACGAGATTAGCTTCAGAAACCTTAGCATCCATATGCTCCAAACGATCAACAATAGATTTTATCTTATTGCAATATTCTGTGATAGAGGAATTACCAAGAGATATATTCTGAAGATCTCTGTCAAGTTGAATGATATTGGAGGATGAAGAGTGTTTGAAAATGTGTTTGAATCAAATGAATCAAAAAAAATTAAAGAACACTCAGAATTAAATAAGATCTGTTTAGCTCAAATTATGTCTGGAACCTTTAAAGTACAAGAATATTCTCAGAGTGTTCATTTTTCTAACCCCTAAGTACTTACCCTATTTATAGTGTACATCACAGACCAAAAAATACAAGAACTTTGACAATGCAATGTGAAACTTGATGATGACTTGTAAATAGATATGATAACAAAAGTCCTTAAACTTTTGCTATTTATAGATGCGAAACATATAGGCATAACTTTCGACTACTCACAACTACTTTCGACTCTATATTCTCTCCCTTTGTGAGAATAGTCAAAATCGTCAAGTTAGTGTCTTCATCATCTGTAGCAACTCCTTCCTTATCTCCATGTCCCAAAGAATGATCTTTCGAATCTATGCCTTGTCTTCGTTGTTATTCTTCTTACAATTATTGATACATAGCAAAATGTTCGAAAAATGAGAGTTTGTGTATCTATCAATTTCATTCACTTGGAAAAGGAATTTCATAAATTTTCCCTTCCTGTTCTTCCCTTGAAAAACAACCCCAAATGGTTTGTGAATAATTTCTCCATCTTCAAATCTGTCAATGGTCAACTTCCCCTTTCACAACGATTGTGGCACCTTTGAAGTTTTATTGATTGTTATGGCCAAATCTATGTCAACAATTGCCAAATAATCATTGTAGCAATCAAGAAAGGACTTGATATGAGCATATCCAAGAAAAAAAAAGAATTCTTAGTATCCCTAACAACTTGTGAAGCATCCACATTGCATAAAATCTTCAACAGAATGATGAGATCATTCAGATTCGTCAATTGAAAGTCTGCAATAGTGAATTCAAATGCCACATTATTCACCCTCACAACAAAATAAAGAAAAATATGTAACAACCCTTCGAACAAAACATCAGACACAATTGACATAACTCTAACAATCTTCACTAATGACAAAACCTCCTCTTCACTTTTTCCCAAAATTGCATGAAAGCGAATCTTTTATCTCTTATATTCATCTTTTTCTTTGAAATTCTCAGCTAGTTTGAACCGAGTAAAAGTGATCATCAGATGATTGATTGGGAAATCAAGCTGATTGAAGTTAGAGTCTTAAATGTCGTAACTTTTCTTTGGATTATTCATACATCCGTCTGACTTATCGAGTACAACAATCTTGATCGTTTCATAACACCAATGTTTATTAGGATCTCCCTTCTTCAAGCCTAGTGGATCATTCACTCTTTGATTAAGAATGTTGTTTATTTACCTTTGTCTTTCTATTTTAATCTCTTACAATGTCTTTCACTTGGAAAAGGAATTTTATCAATTTTCGCTTCTTGTTCTTCCCTTGAAAAACAACCCCAAATAGTTTGTGAATAATTTATCCATCTTCAAATCTGTCAATATTCAACTTCCCCTTTAACAACAATGGAGGCACCTTTGAAGTTTTATTGATTTCCATGTTAAGATTTATGTCAACGATTGCCAAATAATCATAGTAGCAATCAAGAAAGGCCTTGATATGAGCATATCCAAGAACAAATGCATTCGTATTATCCTTATCAACTTGTGAAGCATCCACATTGCCTAAAATCTTTGACACAATGATGAGATCATTTAGATTCATCAATGGAAAGTCTGTACTAGTGAATTTAAATGCCACGTTATTCACCCTCACAACAGAATAATGAAAATTTTGTAACAACCCTTCGAACAAAACATCAAGCACAATTGACATAACTCCAACAATCTTCACTAATGACCAAACCTCCTCTTCGCTTTTTCCCAAGACTGCATGAAAGCGAATATTCAATCTGTTATATTCATCTTTGTCTTTGAAATTCTCAGCTAGTTTGAACTGAGTAAAAGTGAACATAAGATGATTGATTGGCAAAGCAAGCTGATTGAAGTTAGAGTCTTCACTGTTGTAACTTTTCTTTGGCTTCTTCTTAAATTCATCTGGCTTATCGAGTACAATAATCTCGATCGTTTAATAACACCAATGTTTTTTAGGATCACCCTTGTTCAAGCATGGTGGATCATTCACTCTTTGATTAAGAATGTTGTTTATTTACCTTTATCTTTCTATTTCAATCTCTTCTTCTCATCTACAGATTGTTCCACTTGAACCCTTTTCCCTTTATCTTTAGGATAAACATTTGAAATTGACTTGAAATTTAAAGAACTTGAACCTCCAACTCCGTCATTTATCGAAATCACTTTCTTTTGAACTTTCAAAAAGTCCACATTTTCTAGAGAATGATTCATTGTTGTAGAAATTGTTGTTGAAGATGAGACAACTGGCTTCATTGGAATGGATGTTGGGATTTGCATCAATAAAAGCCTTCCCACAACAAATCCTTTATCTTCGACTGATCCCTTTGAAGAACCAACTCCCCTTTCTCCCCTTTGTGATATGTACGCAGGACGTGGAACATTTGTTTTGTAGTCGAAGAACTAAATTGAGTATGGGTGCCAACTCAGTTTTAAAACTTGACTGAATAGTCGAGATCATGACAGAAATGGAGTTTGATGAAATTGAAGATTGAGATGAAAGAGCAACTTTCGACAATGTCTCTTGAAAATCAGAAATAGACTTTTCAATCTTCTCAACAAATTTTGAACCATCTTCAGACCTGACCTTGATATTATGAAAGTAATCTTTGTTAAAGGCTGTAAGGTCTTCTACCAATCGAGTTGTAGCATTCTCCAGTACATCAACTTTTGAATTCAACAAAACACATAATTTATCAATCTTTTGAATTTCCTTAGAAAGAAAATCATTCAACTCCTTAAGCTTCAACTCAACATATTCTTGTGAACTAGACACCATCTTCTCAAAAAGTTCATGACATTCATTCGAAACATCACGTAATTTCGATATTTTAGAACTAAAAGTATGTGAGTTATTTGTCATGTTCTCATCAATCCTTTTGTGAATATCTTCAATAAGAGTTCGCATACGAGACTCTTGAGACTTTAAAAGGTACTCAACCTCAATACCACTAACAAAGGTTTTCCTATTAGTATCACTCAAGAATAAAAGAATAGAATTCATCTTGGAGTTAATAATTTTGAATTTTTTACTAGAGATGACTACTTCATCTGGCACATCACCTTCATTAGGATTCAACTGCATCTCGACAAAAGAAACCAACATATCATCATCATCGGCTTCATATTCAGGAATAGAATTCTTAGACCCAGTGAATTAAGATGAGAATAAGGTAGTGATTGGTTCTTGCATCACAACATCAAAAGTAGAAGAGAATGCAGTAATTGATGTAGGTGGAATGACATATGTTTGTGGTGGTGAAGTTAGTGATGGTGGTAATGTAGTCGAAGTAACAACAATTGAAGTTTCGATTTTGGATCTCCCTTCACTCTTGTTAACATTTTTTTCTTTATCAAATAAGTTCACAGTGATGTTTGGAATTTCTCCCTCTTCCATAACAGACTTAGTATGCAAAACCTCGGGTGGTGTGACTTTCGTCTTCTTAGGGATTGATGTACTTGGTTGTTCACCAGAATTGATGTTTACATCTTTATTAGATACGTGTGTGTTGACATCAGGAATACATGCCTCCTCAATAGCTAATTTGATAGAGGTATCCATCCTTGGTGAAGTATGAAATGAACCACCAATATCAGTATCTGTTCCATCCTTATCATGATCAGAATCCACAATAACATTCTCCATTTGGCCCTCCAAAAGAGTAGGCTTTCGCTTCTTCAACTTTTTTGCAACATCTAAAGCTTGTCTCTTTTTGGATGTTGGAGAACCAGGAGGCAAAACCTCTCGACTCAAAACACCCCTCCTTGTAAACTGCAACTTCTTAACCTTCTTTGAAACCCTTTTTTACCAACAATTTCGCATTCTTGTGTTATTGTTTCTGACATAGGAGTAGGAATTCCCTTAGCAAATTTCTCTGCTTGTGTCTCAACTGGATTTTTTGTTGGTTTTGTGGAATCAGACTCAAACTGTTTCTCAGTTTTAGTTTTCTTCGTTCTCTTGAGCACCCCCTTTGCTGTCTTTGTGGGTACTATCTGCTTCACCACTTCTTCTTCAACTGGCTTAAGTTTCATAGTTGGCTCCTTATTTTTCTTTGGTTTCGATACTTTAGATGATCCCTCTGCATCATGAGAAGTAACTCTTAGTGGAAGAATACCCGTTGTATTATAATCCATAGAAACTCGATATGAAATCAACAACTTATTAATAGGATTCACTTAGTTAGGCATCGTATCAGGAATATGAGCAACCATTGGAAAAACTGTAACATCATCAACAATATTCTTATTAATGGTCAGTGGAGCAAATTCAACAACATCAACATCATAAGGAATTTGAATACCTTCTTGTTTATACACATCCTTCAAAATCAAGCCACAAAACCTAGAACACGAAACTCTAATTGTCGTCTTAGAATAAGAAATTGAATTCCCAAATTCCATCCATAAAATTGATGCATAATCAACATTTAACCCATAATACAACCCATCCATAATAGAATACACCTCAAGCTTTGCTTTATCTAACCTTGAACTTCTTCATGTCAAAATGCATAGAGTAATTCCAAAGAAAAAACTCCAAACACTTGGTAGATTGGAATTCCTAAAGTGACTTATAGCTGAAAGAGTAGGTTGATGACCCATCTAATTGAACATATAGATTAATTGATTAGTGGTGACTTCATAAAACTTACCCGTAGAAGGTAACTTCAGGATTTGAGCAAATTGATTATGTTTGAGTTTCTTTGTCTTGTTGGACATCAACTAGAACGTAACAATTTTGGTTGTTTTGTTGTAAACAGCAGTGGAAGTAGCCAATGATAACCATTGCATCAAAATATTGAACGAAGATGATAATGCAAAAGCAAGAAAAAAGTCGTTCAATACTTGCACTAACATTTGCAGTTCTTTAGGATACACATTGATTATAGGATTAAACTAGAGATTGTTGTATTGAATCTTCATCGTCGGTTGCGAAGTTTTTTCATCATTAGTGTTGAATTGATCAACAACATGTTGTTCAACAGCCATTGTAATAAAGTAAGAGAGAATTGTGCGAGAGAATTTACAATGAACAGTTAGTGCTTTTATGTGATTTTTGTAAACGTAAAGTTGTAATTTGAATGATCAAATTCCTTTAATAATAGTGAAATTTGAATTCAAACGTTTACCAATCGTATAATGCCACATGGAAAGTAGGTTACTGAACCATAACCATAGAAAAATTGCCACATGTAAAAGTGATGATCATTGTTTGCCTCGAGTCTTGTGAATATTGAACCGTCCCATCCAACGGATTTTTCGATTCTCCTAAAAAAATTGTACGATCATTAGTTTCGACAGCAATCAAGAACCTTTCGTCGATATTGAGGTTGGGCTCATTCAATTATGGTAAGGATAAGAAAAATCATTTGCGAAGCATGTGAAATCTAGGTTTGAGTTGGTAATACCCAAAACGTCGAGGATTTCAGTTCTTAAGTGTGCCAAAAAATAAGATAGAATCGAGTTAAGAAAATTTTGGTTATAGTGATATCAAAGAATCTTTGATATAAAAGCAGATAGATCCTGGTCAAAGATACACTTCATTCGTCATTAAGAGAGATGTCGAACTGCTTGTGTGGTTTCCCATGAATTACAATCGAAAACCCATTTAGGAGTAACGTAGGGCCTCTTTTAATAAGGTTCATGGTTGGATTCATTTTCACACAAATTCGCAACTTAACATAAGTGTAAATAATTGTGCGTAAATACTTAGATAACCAATGTAGTCAAGAACAAGTAAGCTTTGAAAATTTTGAAGTAACGAAACATAGATACAAATGTCGAAAAAGAAACCTCATTTCATGAGAATTGAAAAACTGTATCTATTGGGAAGAAATGACTCGGGATGCGTACATTTCATTTAGATCACACAATGGAAATGAAAATTGATATTTTGAACATCGAAAGTGGTACAGTGAAACAAACGTTTTGTGAAATCTTGAACATAAAATGTTCACAGCCAATTCGTTAAGTTGAGGTTTGTTGGGTTTCACATTCATCATGGAAAAATGATTTAGGATCATAAACACAGACTTGTGACATACCTATATCATGGTTGGTTTCGACCATAGATGTCTTGGGCATGTGTCATTGTGTGTGATCATGTTAGAAATATTTGGTGAAAAAGATTGGATGTGAAAATGTACCTTTGTGAAAAATTGGACATAGCAGGAATCTCTTTACACAACATGAGAAGAGAAAGGTAGCTTGTCGACTAATGTGAATACAACTTAATTGGGAAGAAACTTTTGTATGATTAAGGCTTTGCACACAAAGAGTCCATAAGCTTGTGGACGACATGTTGCAACATGTTTCTAGGGATACCTAACTAGTACAAAAGTTTCGTATCATACTAGTTTCGTGTATATCTTCTCATTTGGCATGCGGAAGTACAACATGTTGTGACAATGATCTCTCTCTCTCTCTCTCTCTCTCTCTCTCTCTCTCTCCCCCCCCCCCTTAAAAAAATAAGGAAAATAATTTTATGTTTTCTAGTTGTTCCAAAATAAATTTCAAAAATAACGAAAATATTTTTGGATTTTTAATTTTTTAAAGGAAAAACAAAAGGAAAATAAAAAAAAACCTTTTGTTTTTAATTTTTTAATTTTATAAAGAAAAGATAAAAATAAAAAAATCTTTTTGGATTTTTAGATTTTATAAAGAAAAAACAAAAATAAGAAAATCTTTTTCGATTTTTGCATCTTAGAAAGAAAAGAAAAAAAATAAGATAATATTTTTGGATTTTTAAATTTTATAAAGGAAAGACAAAAATAAGAAAATGATATTACCAACATTACTTATTTGTTAGATATGACAAATACTTCGCACGCGAACCGATGCTTTCTCATCTCGAAAGTGATTTATTTTAATCAAACGCTCACCAAAGATATGTATTTCCTATCGAAAGAATGACTCCATACACGAGTTGTAGACTTGCACTAAATGAATCAGTGAGAAATCAAATGCGAAGGCATACGAACGCTTAATGGGAACTGTAACCTCAAAATGAAAATTGGACAAGTAACGAAAGTTAGTAAAACAAATAAAAGTTATTCCAGTTAGCGAAAGTTAGATCAACAAATGAAAGTTAAGCCAACAATCGAAAGTAAGTACACCACATTTATATATCAAACCCAAGAACAATTATGTAGAATGCGGAACATAACAAGATTCCATCATTCCCAAGCCATTTAAAATTATTAAGAATGATTTTTCGTCCAAAGGTTTTGTAAAAATATCAGCAAGCTGATAAGTTGTTTTAACAAAATGAACTTCAATATTCTCATCTTCAACATGCTATTTGATGAAGTGGTAACGAAGAACAATATGTTTTGTTTTTTGAATGTTGAACTCGATTATGTCATATGTGAATTACACTTTGAAAATCGCAATATAATGGAATTTTCTTCATGTTAATCTCATAGTCATGTAGTTGGCTTTGGATCCAGATCACTTGAGATGTACATGTTGCAACAACAATGTATTCAGCCTCAGCCGTTGAAATTGTTACACATGTCTGCTTTTTCGACTACCGACTCACAAGTTTCCCATCGAGGAATTGACATCCTCTGGTGGTGCTCTTTTGATCTAATTGACAACCCCATAGATCAACTTCTGAGAAAGCTTGAATAAACAATAATGTATTCGAAGGATACTACAGTCCTACAATCTTTGTGCCATGTAGATGGAAAATGATATTTTTCACGACAGTAAAATGAGGTTCTCTTGGATTTGCTTGATACCACTAACCAATTACACATAGAAAACATTATATCAGGTCGACTTGCAATTAAGTACAAAATCAAACCGATCATGCTTCTATATGTTTTAATATCAATAACAAGCTTATCCAACGAAGGACCTAAGAGAGTGCCGACTGCCATGGGAACTTTAGCTTTAGTGTAACTCGTCATTCCAAATCATCCAATCAGGTTTCGAGTGTAATTTTATTGATTGATGAAAATTACTTCCTTATTTTGACGAATATTTAAACCCAAGAAATAATATATTTTCCCCATCATGCTCATTTCTAATTTACTCTTCATTAGCTCCTCGAACTCCTTTGACAAAGAAGGATTAGTTGAATCAAATATAATGTCATCGATAAAAATTTGAACGAGTATCAAATGATCCGCTACTTTATTACGAAATAAAGTGAGATCAATTAATCTTTGCTTAAATTTTGGGATTTTTAAAAAATTGGTAAGAGTCGCATACCAAGCACGAGGTTCTTGTTTTAACCTATAAATGCCTTGTCAAGGATATAACAATGGTAAGGACACTTATCATTGACGAATCCGGGTGGCTGTTCGACATAGACCGTCTCTTCAAGAACACCATTAAGGAATGTGCACTTTGCATCCATCCGGTAGACATCGACATCCTTATGAGCTACATAAGCCATGAAAATTCGTATAACCTCGAGTCTTGCAACAAAGGCAAAGGTTTCTTCATAATCAATTCCCTCTTGTTGACAATAACCTTTTATGAATAATCTAGCTTTGTTTCGAACAATATTTCCTTCTTTTTCTATTTTACATTTAAAAACCCATTTGAGACCAACAATCGAAATATCATCAAGTTTAGGAATTAACCTCCAAACCTTGTTTCGTTCAAATTCAGCCAACTCAAACTGCATTGCAACAACCCAATCGGGATGTTCTAATGCTTTCTTAACTATTTTTGGTTCAATTTTCGAAATAAAGACATTAAACATAGATAATTCCTTATCAACATTTAGAACCTCATTTTTTAGCAAACTCAAACTTGGATCATCAAGAATTTATTCTTTTGGATGATCCCTCGTCCATTTCTCTATTAGAAGAAAGGCAGGATCAAAATCTAAATGTTCATCCTCATATGTCTCTTCTTCTTCTGATAATTCATCCGGAATAGAGATATTGTCATTAGTATCAAGAAATTCTTTACCTTGATCATCATCATGATGATTCATTCCACTTGGCTCCCCCTCAATAAATGGATTTATTGTCCGGTGCTCCCCCTGAACACCAACTTGAGTAGTAAATAGATCGCCCTCAACATTTGTATGTGAATTCAATAAGTCACCCCCAGCTCGGTATTGAGAAATCGAATTTTGTCTTTTGTATGAGGTGAAGAAATCAAGTGCTCCGCCTCCACTTGATCATCAGTAGAATTTTGTGTTCTTTCGACATTGACTCTTGAGGTTGATGATGAATTTGATTTATTTTCTTCATAAGTGAGTGTAGAATCATTTGAGTGTTTTGATGCCTTAGGAACTTGATTATGTTCAGTATTGATTTCAATATCAATTTCCTTATCAGGAATACCAAAAATTAAATCAAGATCAATATCAAAAGTAAGCATTTCCTTAGATTCTTCATTTGTTTCAGAAATTATCATATTCTTTGAAAATTCTCATTTAACTCTCTTGATATAATAATAATCAAATGTGAGATTGAATGTCTCAACATTTTTTTGCGTCCTTTTGGTCAACACCCTATAAGCAACAAAATTGTGTGAATATCCCAAGAAAATTCCCTCATCAGATTTCGTCTAAAATTTGGAAAGTATTATCCTTGAGATTCATTATGAAACATCCGCTGGAAAAATTTAACATTAGGTTTCCTTTTGTTAACGATTTCATAAGGTGTGAAATTAAAACGATGATGAATAAAAGAACAATTTTGTGTAAAGCAAGCTGTCGAAACTGCTTCTGCCCAAAAGTATTATGGTAAATTCACATATGTAAGCATCGTCCTAGTTGCTTCACACAAGGAACTATTCCTCCTTTCGACAACACCATTTTGTTGTGGTGTGTAAGGAGACAAAAAGTTGTGCGAAATTCACTGTTCAGTAAAAACGAATATAAAGTTCGATTTTTGAACTCAGTTCCATTGTCGCTCTTTATCTTATGAACTTTCTTTTTCAAACTTAGTTCAATGTTTTTGATAAAATAGACCATCACTTCAGATGTTTTTGATTTCTGTCTAAGAAATAAAACCTAAGTAAATCGTGAAAATCATCAACAATAACATGTATGTACTTCTTCTTATTGAGAGACTCAACAATTGAAGGACCACACAAGTCAATGTAAAGAAGTTCCAACAGTTTGATGATCTTTGAATCAATTATGATTGGATGAACTTGACGGTGTTTTTTCCCCTGTTCACAAGCTTTACATAATGAATCATTTTCAAATTTCAAAACAAGCAAACCACGAGCAAGATCATCGAGAACAAGTTTGTTTAGATTCTTGAAGTTAAGATGAGAAAGACGTTGAATCCATAACCAACTGAGGTTTGAAGAGGCTTTCGATATTAAGCACAGAGAAAGTATGCCTACTACAGGTTTTATGTCGAGATTAAACATATCACCCTTTCTCTTTGACTTCAATAAAATTCCCTTAGTTTCCTTCCTTATCAAGAAGATATTAATTTCATGTTTCGACCATAAGTTGAGATATGCTTATTAGGTTATGCTTCAACCCTTTGACATAAACAACTAGTTTTACCGTGCACTTTCAATTTGTAACTTTCGCATATCTTGTGGCTTTGCACTTATGATTTTTCCAAACTTTACTACTCTATCATTCTCCAACGAACGAAAATCTCTCAAATTATTCTTCCTCCCAGTCATGTGATGCGAGCATCCACTATATATATATACCACTTTTCGTCAAAAATTCTCATCACATAGTACCTGCAATCAACTAGAGAGATTTAGGTCCCCAAGACCTTTTGGGTCCTTGGACATTAAGATGGAATACAATGTGTAATGATGAACCAAAAATCCAACTACGAACTTTAGTCTTAAGTTTTTCAATTAAGTCAATTTCATCAACTTCAGGCATTGATATGTAGTCATGCAATGACGAAGTTTCAACTTTGAGTTTCTATTTTTCAACCTTTCCTTGAGAAACATCAACTTTTGTTGATTTAACTTCTTTCCATTTTAACACTTTCGACATTGATTCTTGAGATGAGGTACTTCTATTCAAAGACTCATTTAAGTAATTCTCATAAGCCTCTTGGACTTTTTCTTGTGAATACTTTTTCGATTGAAATTTTCTTCCTTTTCCCTCCAACCAATGATTAAGGTTTTTCGTGTCATTTTTGCCTTTGAAAAAAGATAATTTTGACTTTTCCTTCAAATCAAGATTTGGAAAATTTGGACCATCAGTTTTGAATGGTACATTTTTCTTTGCAACATTTATCATTTTTGTAAAATTCGTATGTGATGATGGTTTGTGTGGTCATTGTTGAAAGCGATTTTGGTATCGATTTTGATAACCTAAATGAGAATCCTTTTGAAAAACTTTTGGATTTTGGGAAAAATTCATTTGTCCATTGTTCTGAAAACGATTTTGTGTTTTCTCTTCATTATTTTGAAAATCCTTCAACTTTTGAACATTTTTCTCAACATAGTTTTGATGAAAACTTTATTGTTCATTATGTTGAGTTGGATTTGAAAATTTCTTTTCTCATTCGTTTTTTGAGTAACATTCACATTTGGTGAAATACCACTTTTATTTTCCACATTCCTTTCTCCATTTTTCAAATTAGTTTGAGAGAATTCTTTTGAAGTATGACTTTTTGATGTTTGTGAAAACTTATTTTCGAATTTTTGTATCTCAAAATCATTGCTTTTTCACTTTTCTTTTTGTAGCTTCCAATAAGCCTTGTTTTGTGCTTTCTTTCTAGAAATTTCATTTTTCAAATCAGATTTCTCAACCTTTTCATTTTGATTTTGAAAATTTCCATTTTGATTTTTGAAAGGAACTTTTTGTAAAACTGATTTTTCATTCTTTTTGAAATCATGAGCTTTCTCCTTTTGATTACTAGAATCATTAAGGAAAATTTTCTCATTGTTTTCTTCAGTGTTACTTTCGACATTTGGTTTTTCTGTTTTCACAACCCAAGCTTTGTTGACTTCTTTTAATTCTCTTTGGAAAATGATTTATGACTCTTTTGTCCTTGAAAAACATGTCATCTTTGTTTAACCTATTTTCCTCTATATTCTAATTTGAATAAAAACCTTCGTGAGCCTCATTTTGATTGTCCTTTTTCAATAATTTGTTTAATTTTGGATCAAAATTTTCAGTATTTCCTTTCGTCATAAAAGCTATTTGGAAGAACTTTGATGCATGTAAGATAAGGAACAATATTCGTTTCAAAATAATGTTTTCTCTTTTCTTTCAAAATCTTTGAAAATTCCTCTGTATCATCATACACTTGAGTTTCCACAACTTGAGGAATTTCCGTCTCACTTGAATCAACGTCACTATCACTTTCGTTATTTGAAATATCCTCAACAATAACTTTCTCTTTCTGAGAATCACAAGTTTTGGTTGTCGAAGAAGACTCATCGTTTAATTTCACATTTGAGTCAACACTATCTTTATCCTTGGCCAACGAAGTGAACTTAATGACTGACAATTTCGAACAGTCAACATATTCCTCTTCCTCGATTTCACTAATATTGCCAGAGTTATCTTCGATATCAGCAAAATTTTATTAAGTACTTTGTGTCGATTTCTCGGTCTTCAAAATTTTGATTTGTTCTTTTTTTAGTCAAGGTCCATTCACAATTTTAACAAGCTAATCAGCATTTAAACAATCATTTATGTTAACTACACCATAAGCATATGAATCATTAGGAATGGTGGCATAGTCATCCACTTTACGTTGACAATTAAAAGTAGTCTCATCAATTGACACTCATTTGAAAGTAATGAATGGAAACCACTTCTTATGTTGTTCAACACAAATGTTAGCAAAATGATAAAGATCAGTCATACAATCATTTTGTCGTGTTACAGTTTATATTACGTTGTTTGACTAACATTTTATTGTCCATTCTAAGAGTATCCCTATCACACATAACATTCATGATGAAAAGCTCTAAACTCTCTATGTTACTTTTCTTTTTCCTACAACCTATTACGAGCTTCACAAAGGGACGCCTTAGATTTCACTACTTCACTACGCATTGAAATAAGCATGACATTCAAGTAAGAGCGAGTTTCATTAAATTCACACAAAACAATATTATAAGAATTCAAAGGAATATTAAGTGAGATGAGACGATCACACACCTTAACAGTCATTGGAGATTTTGGAGTCGTTGAAATGAAACATCTCCCAATGGTCTCCACATACTCTTTTTCACTTTCCTCAACTTTCTCAAACTGCTCTGATTCCTCATCACTGTCATCATCACCTTTCCCAAACAAACTATTCTCACAAGATTCACCTTCTTCATACTTTGAAAATAACACGCCATGAGCAAGATGACACATTTCTTCATCATCAAATCCAAATGAGCAAATTTGATAAGTCCATCACTTTCATCACCTTCGTTAGCTATTAGCGAAAGATTCTTCGTTTGAGCACAAAATTCCTCCATTATTTTAGCTTAATAGGCCCCATCTTTCACTTTCTCTTTCTTCTCTTCCATCTTTTTCAACATGCAATCCTTAGCCATGTGATTGTGACCATTACAGTAATTGCAGTTGTAGCCAGAATCTTCTTTCAGTTTAACTTCTGACTTCTTTTCTTCTTCTTTCTTTTCAACTTTCGTCTACACATTTTGACTTCCACGAACATTCGACACTTGTTTCTTTTCAAATTTGTTCTTAAAATTTCCACTGATTGATTTCTTGAAAAATTTCTTCACCCTATTTTTTGAGTAATAAGCAACTGTTTCGTCATCGAAATTTAGTAATCCTTTCGTCATCGAAATTTAGTAATCCTTCTTCATATTCTTTTACATCACCCTTAGACTCATCTTCCTACAAATTTGCTTTCGAGACCAACACCATTAGATCACCATAGTTCAACTTGTTCTCCTCAGAAATCTCCATTACCTCAAATTCATGCATTTTAAGAGTGTTGTACAAATTTGATAGCGAATGAGTATTAAAATTCTCTCGTGTCTTGATCATTAAGCAGATGTTTCACCATTATTTTCTGAGTCCATAAAAGAAAGTAAGGTTAAATTCTAGAGAAGTAAGATTTACCCCATATTGAATGCACTTGAAGATCAAATCATTCATCATGTCGTAGTATGCTACGATGTTTTCATTTTCTTTCTGGTTGAAATCAACAAGTTCAGACAAACATTTCGTTACTGAGCTTTTATTTGTCCTCTCATTGCCTTGATAACTTTCTTTCAACGCATCCCAAATTTCCTAAGCAGTTTCGCATCCATGAACATAGTTGTACACGACAGGAAGAAGTGCTCCTCTCAACTCACGAAGACACTTCTTATCATTAGTCTTCTATTTGTTCGCTTGTGCAACCATGTATCCAGCTGCTTTGGCATTACCAACAACTTGAACCGGATCTTCACGCTAAGGTCCTTTATCAATTGATCTCCACAGATCTTCATCGATTCCGTTAAGGTAATCCTCCATTTGATCAGCCCACTGATCATAATACTTTGGGATCAGCATCGAGATCTTAGTTGCGAATCCAAGAAGATTCTTATAGTTCATCATTGTGTTCACATTGAGATTAAGCATTTGATTTTATTAAAAGAAGAATTTTTTGAAAAGTAATTGATATGATTATAAGATTGATTAAAAACAACAACATAATCGATTAATCACACTTGATTAAAAGAAAATTTACTCTTTCAAATTTATGGAAAAGTGAATTGGAAAGATTGACTCAAAAAGTTGAAAAACGAGACTCAAATTCTTTAATCAAAGTGGTGATTCTTGCTCTGATACCAATTGAAAAGTGTTTGAATCAATCAAATCAAAGAAAGCAATAAAGAACATTAAGATCAAAATAAGATCTGTTTAGATCATATTATGTTTGGAAGAGTACAAAGGTTTTTAGAGTACAAGAAATATTATGACAGTATTCGTTTTTCTAACCCCTAAGTACTTACCCTATGTATAGGGTACATCACAGACCAAAAAATACAAGGACTTTGGCAATACAATGCGAAACTTGAAAATGTCTTATAAATAGATACGCTAACAAAAGTCCTTAAACTTTCGCTATTTATGTACACGAAACATAAGGACATAACTTTAGACTACTCAAAACTACTTTCGACTCTATAGAGGCATTGTTACCGGGAAATACCTTCTCAAGATTGTCCTAAATTTCAAAGGCAGTGGTTTGTTTTATAAAAATCATGTTAAGAAGAGGAATTGAGAGAGTATCTTACAAACAAGATTTGACAATCGAGTCCGTGCGCAACCATTTAGCCAAGGCATGAGTGGACTCAGCAACAACCTTGTCTTTCTCCTTATCTGTAGCAGGAGACTAAGTTGGAGGTTTGAGATGATCGTTAAATCCATAACCAATGCCATGGATTTCAAATAACTCTCCCCAAATATCATAATTCATTTGATCCAGATCGAAGACGAACGGGGCAACATGTTTTATGTTGATCGTGGAGGAGGGTTTTTCAGTCGAAGAGCTTGACATTCTGAAGAAGAAGGAGAGCGATAAAGAGGGAAGAAGAGAAAGATCGACATGTAAGGAGCCATCGACAAGGTTTTAGAACGATCCAAAAAAGTAGGGTGCTCTGATACCATGTAATCGTCTATATTTTCCCCTAAAATCAATATCATTAAATACTCTCTCTCTCTCTCTTTATATATATATATATATATATATATATATATATATATATATATATATATATATATACAAGATGCATGATAAATCAGAAAAAGGACAAACGTACGGGCCGAACCATGAATAATAATATAAATGCACAATACAAATAATACTCTAACAATTATCTCCTTAACGAATCAAATCTAGATGAACTAGTGATGGGGAAAAGAAAGTTAAGAGGAGTGTATGAGAAACACCTTAGTGACTCCCTAGTGTAACAACGTAAATTTTAAAAACAAAATTTTCATTTTCAAAACATTCATTTACTCACAAACTAACATCAAACATATTGTATCAAATGTATTTATCACAAAAACATCTCCCCATAATCCAAAACATAAACTCCTCAAGTGTGTACGAATCATGCCGACGCCTTCCCGCGCTCATCACTGGTACCTGAAACACATCACACAACAACTGTAAGCATAAATGCTTAGTGAGTTCCCAAAAATACCGCATACAACACATACGCCACTCAAGGCTATAATACGACCCTTCGGTCGATGTGTCTCAGCGGGACCTTCCAGTCCCGTAGCTCGTTGGACCCTCTGGTCCGGTCATAGCTCGTTGGGCCCTCCGGCCCGGTCTGTATCGTTGGACCCTTCGGTCCGGTCTAATACAACATACAACATACACATAACACATAGCACATAATCTCATACATAACACATAGGACCCTCTGGTCTACACATTATACCAATCTAGGTAACGTATAGTGAGAAGACTCACCTCAATGTCTCGATAAATATCTGACTCGGAATAAGTGTGATCTAGCCTCCACCTAATCACATAAAGTAATACACTCATCAATACAACTGTACTCAACCCTAAAAGTCAACAAGGTCAACGGTCAACTTTGACCGGACTCGGCGAGTGCACTAGGGCGACTCGGTGAGTCTACACGTGTCCACTGACTCTCTTAGATCCTCTCTTGACACACCGAGTACCTCCCTGACTCGACGAGTTCCACCTGGCATGAATCGCGGGGCCACCACGACTCAACTCGCCGAGTCTCAAGAACAACTCGGCGAGTTCCGGCTTGAACTCAGTCCCCCTGACTCACCCTGACTCACTGAGTCGTTCCCTCAACTCAACAAGTCCACTAGCTGAGTGATTACGGGCAAACTTCATACTACTCGCCGAGTCTATTCTTCAGACTCGGCGAGTTCATGCCATGCATAAACTCAAAACCACTTCTGAGGTCAGATCTGTTCCATTCAATCATAGATCTGGCCTCCCCAAGCATGATAATCACGTAAAGTCCAAACCTTGATGCTCAAACGACATCTATTTTCTCCTATATGATGTTTTAGCCCCATATTTCATAACCCATGGTCAAAACTCCCATGAATCCTCATAAAGCTTGAGGAATAAAGCTTCTCTGGACCTCTATGGATCCCATTCCAAGCCTCATCACAAATAGGGACGAAATGGACATCAAATCTAACCAACAAAGGGGTCAAGAAACCCTAAACCTCCATGTTCATCATAACAACAGAAAGGGAGCCAAAATATTACCTCCAAAGTGATGATCTGAGCTCCAAATTCGAAGAATATCCACCTCCCTTGCTTCCTCTTAGCTAGAACCTCCTTTTCCTTGCCAAACAATGCTTCAAAGGTTAACAATGGCCTCCTCTCTCTCTCCCAAAATGCTCAAGATCTCTTTAGGGTTTCTCTCTGGGGTTGGTGGCCGCAAATGACGGCCATAAGCCCCTTTAAATAGGTCTCAAACCCTGGAAATTAGGGTTTCATTAAACAGCGTGGACTCGCTGAGTCCAGACACGAACCCGCGTGCATAACCGCGATCCTACTCATCGACTTTAGACTCCAACTCGCCGAGTATCCTCACAACACCCAAAAAATAAAAGAATAAAATAATACCTGGGAGTCCGGATGTTACAATTCTCCCCCACTAGAATCAGACTTCGCCCTCGAAGTCTCATTCTGCAAATAACTCTGGATGCTGCTCACGCATTTGACGCTCCGGCTCCCAAGTCAACTCTGACCCTTTCCGATGCTGCCACTGGACCTGCACCAGTGGCACCTCTTTATTCCTCAGGACCTAGATCTTCCGATCCCTGATCGCCACTGGTCTCTCAACATAATTCAGGATCGCATCCACCTAAATATCCTCTAGTGGCACTACTGCCGACTCGTCGGCTATACACTTTCGCAACTGCGACACGTGGAAAGTGTCGTGAATCTGACCCAACTCTGCTGGAAACTCCAAACGATAGGCTACCCTGCCTACCCTCGCGATTACCCTGAAAGGACCAATATATCGGGGCCCCAACTTGCCCCTCTTCTTGAATCGGATCACTCCTTTCCAAGGAGATACCTTCAGGAGCACAAAGTCGCCGACCTGAAACTTAAGCTCGGACCGGCGTCTGTCCGCATAACTCTTCTGACGACTCTGAGCGGTCAACAACCTCTGTCTGGCCTACTGGATCTGCTATGTCGTCTGAAGCACAATCTCGGTACTACCCATCACACGCTGCCCTACCTCTCCCCAACAAATAGGGGTCCAACACCTCCTCCCATACAACAGCTCAAAGGGTGGCATGCCAATGCTCGAATGATGGCTGTTGTTGTAAGAGAACTCTGCCAAGGGCAAATACGTGTCCTAACTTCCGCCGAAATCCAACACACATGCTCGGAGCATGTCCTCAAGCGTCTGAATCGTTCGCTCACTCTGCCCGTCGGTCTGTGGGTGGTATGCGGTACTAAAATGCAGTTTCATACCCAATTCCTCATGAAACTTCTTCCAGAATCTGGAAGTGAAACGTACATCTCGATATGAGACAATCGAAATCGGCACTCCATGCCGCGATACCACCTCTCTCACGTACATCTCTGCCAACTTCTTCGTGGAAGAGCTCTCACTGATGGGCAGGAAGTGAGCACTCTTCGTCAACTTGTCCACAATCACCCAAATTGCATCGACACCCCTCGCGGTTCTTGGCAATTTGGTGATGAAGTCCATGGCAATCTGTTCCCATTTCCACTCGGGAATCTCCAATGGCTGCAACTTACCATGTAGACGCTGATGCTCGGCCTTAACCCTGCGGCAGGTGAAGCATCTCTCTAC
Source organism: Lactuca sativa (assembly GCF_002870075.4). Lineage (NCBI taxonomy): Eukaryota > Viridiplantae > Streptophyta > Magnoliopsida > Asterales > Asteraceae > Lactuca > Lactuca sativa. Next base: position 41,612,153 of record NC_056630.2, on the reverse strand, counting down.
AAACCATGTGACATCCCTCTTCATACAGGGCCACCAATAATCCTTTTTCAGGTCCAAAAACATCTTAGGCCCCCGGATAGATCGAGAATTTCGATCGATGAGCCTCCTCCATCAAAATGGTACGCATCCCGCCCACGGATGGTACCCAAATCCGACCCTGAAATGTCATAAGCCCCCGGCTATCGGTAACGAACTCTGATACCAGCCCGACAACTCGTTCCCTCTTCTGGCTCTCAGGCTGCACAGCCTCAGCCTGGGCCCCACGAATAGCATCCAAAACCAAGGTCATCACCGTCAATCTCAAACACACATCTCGCAATGGGGCGCTCTTCGCCCTACGGCTCAGTGCATCGGCTACAACATTAGCCTTGCCCGGGTGGTACAGGATCTCACAATCATAATCCTTGACCACGTCCAACCACCTCCTTTGTCGCATATTTAGGTTGGGCTGATCCATCAAATACTTCAAGCTCTTGTGGTCCGTGTATATCGTACACCGAACCCCGTACAGGTAGTGTCGCCAGATCTTGAGAGCGAACACTACCGCTCCCCGCTCCAAATCGTGAGTGGGATATCTCGACTCATGAGGCTTAAGCTGCATCGATGCATATGCTATCACATGCTCCCTTTGCATAAGCACCGCTCCCAATCCGGATATCGATACGTCACAATAAACCATAAAATCCTCCATCCCTTCCGGAAGGACTAACACTGGGGCTTCGCATAGCTTCCTGCGAAGTGTCTCGAATGAGGTCTGCTGCTCCGGACCCCAAGAAAACGCAACACCCTTCCGGGTCAACTTGGTGAGTGGCACAGCGATCTTGGAGAAATCCTTAATAAATCTCCGATAATAGCTGGCCAATCCTAGAAAACTCCTGATCTCGGTGGGTGATCTCGGCACCTCCCACCTCATAACCGCCTCAATCTTGGCCGGGTCGACCAATATCCCCTTCTGGTTAACGAGATGCCCCAAAAACTGGACCTCTCGTAGCCAGAACTCACATTTGGAGAACTTGGCATAAAGCCTCTCCGATCTCAGAACTCCGAGGATCTCCCTCAAATGATCCTCATGCTGCTCTCTGGATCTCGAATACACCAGAATGTCGTCGATGAACATGATCACCGAGCGGTCCAACATTGGTCTACACACCCTGTTCATGAGATCCATGAACACCGCTGGTGCGTTGGTGAGTTCGAAGGGCATCACCACGAACTCGTAATGCCCATAACAAGTCCGGAATGTTGTCTTCAGGACGTCCTCCTCCCGCACCCTCACCTGATGATACCCAGACCTCAAATCGATCTTGGAGAACCAAGATGCTCCCTACAAATGATCGAACAAATCACCGATCCTCAGTAATGGATAACGGTTCTTGACCGTTAGCTTATTCAACTCACGATGATCAATGCACATCCGGTCCGAACCGTCCTTCTTTTTGACAAAAAGAATAGGCGCCCCCCATGGCGAACTGCTTGGCCTGATAAACCCTTTCCCCAACAACTCCTGGAGCTGCGAGGATAGCTCCTGCATCTCTGAAGGCGCAAGGCGATAAGGAGCCTTGGTAATAGGCGCAGCTCCCGGAACCAAATCAATACCGAACTCTACCTGCCTCTCCGAAGGCACACCCGACAACTCCTCTGGAAACACATCCGGAAACTCACGCACTATTGGGACCTCATCTACTGACTTCGGTCCCTCTGAACCAACCCTCGCATCCATCACATATGCCACAAATCCCCTACAGCCCTGCTGTAGACTCTGCCTCGCCCTTGCGGCCGAACAAAATGCTGACCCTGTGCATGTACCCTCGCCGTACACCGTAAGAACTCCCCCACTAGGGTCTCGAATCGTCACCAATTGATGCTTGCAGTCTATCACAGCTCCATAATGGCTCAACCAATCCATACCGACTATCACACACACGTCCCCCATCGCGATCGGGACCAAATCTATCGGAAACTCCACACCGAAGATCTCAAGGACACATCCTCGAATCACATCCGAAGCATACACAGATCGCTCATCAGCTATGGAAACTCGCAGAGGCCGATCCAATGCCTCTCGACGGGTACTAATATGCTGGCTAAATGCTATGGAAACAAACAACCGACTCGCACCCGAGTTAAATAACACCAAAGCAGGCACATAATTCACAAGAAAAGTACCTACGCATATGATTATATAAGCATAAAACTCAACTCAAATAAAATATGAAAAGAGGATACATACCAGCCACAACATCGGGCACCGCGCGGACCTCCTCCGCGGTCAACTGAAATGCTCTCCCACGAGCCTTCGGGGCCTCGGCCTTCACCGGCCGAACCTCGGTAGTCCTAGCAGTAGGCGCAGATCCCTACGCGGATCCCTAAAGAAGCTGTGGGAACTCGGCCTTCCGATGGCCGGTCTGGTTGCAATGGAAGCAAATCGAAAATCCCTTGGGGCAATCCCTCGCGATATGCCCCTTCTTCCCGTACTTGTAGCACACCCCTTCCCTGCATGATGCCTCGTGGCTCTTACCGCACTTCCCACAAGTGCGGCCCTTCGCGCCTCCAGATCTCGAATCAGCGGGTCTAGCCCGCTTGGCTGCTGGCTGGGACTGAATCGGTCGCCGATCCACCCTCTGTGACTCGGCCTCCTCCCTGGCCCGAGTCTCCAACTCTATCTCCCTCTTCCGGGCATTTGCCTGAAGCTCAGAAAATGTCCAATATGTCGAGTTCGCCATGAACTCCCGAATATCCCTCCTCAGAACACCCAGATAACGGCTAATGCGAGCCTGCTCAAAAGACACCTGCTCAGGGCAAAACATCTCCCTCTCATGAAACTTCCTGGTGATCACCGTTACAGAATCGGTACCCTGCTTGAGGGTCAAGAACTCTTGGATCAACCGTTCCCTCTCCACCAGGGGAACATACTCATCTCTGAACATGGTGGTGAACCTCTCCCAGGTCACCTCGGAAATCTCAGCCAAAGTGAAGTTCGCTGTCACGAACTTCCACCAATCCTTCGCTACCAGACGGAGCTGGTTCAAAGCGAACCGAACCCTTAAGTGCTTTGGACAAGAACACATATTGAAACATCCCTCGATATCGGAGATCCACCTCATAGCGGCAATCGGGTCTTGCGTCCCATCGAACTCTGGTGGCTTCGTGTTGCTGAACTCCCGGAACAACAACGAGTCACCCCCCTGAGGTCTGGCAGCAGCAACAACAGCAGTAGCTGCAGCTGCAGCAGCCTCAGTCAGCGCCGCATACCGCTCATCAAAAGTCTCAATCAACGTGGTCTTGATGTCCCCAAACGTCTCAGGAATCTCCGCCCGGATGGCAGCAGCCACCTCCTCATGAATCAATCGACGGATCTCCTCGTCGCTAACACCACTGCTCTCAGGTGTGTGTCGAGTCCCAACCATGATGCCTCTAAAATACAACAAGAATTTATCAGAGACTCAATCGGGCATTCACATACTCGATGACGCAACCCTACTTGTCCTCCGTTGTCCAAAAGATTCTTACTTGGAATGCCTATTGATCTGGTGTCTTCAGTAGTACGGGCCCAATACTACTGACCACACCGCATCAGTATTCACTCCAAGTCCTCCTCCTTGGATCTTGGATTACAAGTACTCTACTCTCATGAGCTCCTAACTGCTATCTACTCGCTCTCAAGCATCTCAGCAGCAGAAATCTCCTAGGCTAAGGCAGCACAAATCAGGCCACTCTAGTTCTAATATGTATACCTAGCCTATTCTAGCATGCATAACATAACATATATCATAACACATAATGTAAGGGTACTTTTGGGGGATTCACCATTCGGGCACTGGATGATCGTACACACGGCTCCGCTCTGTTTGTCTCAAAACTCTTTTTACTCTTCTCAAATGTTTTACTTCATTAGCAAAAAATTTCTCAAATCCTCAGTTTGAGTTCAGATGCGCCCGAAGATGCATCTGAATCCCTCAAACCAAGGCTCTGATACCAACTTGTAACAACGTAAATTTTTAAAACAAAATTTTCATTTTCAAAACATTCATTTACTCACAAATTAACATCAAACATATTGTATCAAATGTATTTATCAAAAAAACATCTCCCCAAAATCCAAAACATAAACTCCTCAAGTGTGTACGAATCATGCCGGCGCCTTCCCGCGCTTATCACTGGTACCTGAAACCCATCACACAACAACTGTAAGCATAAATGCTTAGTGAGTTCCCCAAAATACCGCATACAACACATACGCCACTCAAGGCTATAATACGACCCTCCGGTTGATGTGTCTCAGCGGGACCCTCCAGTCCCGTAGCTCGTTGGACCCTCTGGTCCGGTCATAGCTCGTTGGGCCCTCCGCCCGGTCTGTATCGTTGGACCCTTCGGTCCGGTCTAATACAACATACAACATACACATAACACATAGCACATAATCTCATACATAACACATAGGACCCTCTGGTTTACACATTATACCACTCTAGGTAACGTATAATGAGAAGACTCACCTCGATGTCTCGATAAATATCTAACTCGGAATAAGTGTGATCTAGCCTCCGCCTAATCACATAAAGTAATACACTCATAAATACAACTGTACTCAACCCTAAAAGTCAACAAGGTCAACGGTCAACTTTGACCGGACTCGGCGAGTGCACTAGAGCGACTCGGCGAGTCTACACGTGTCCACTGACTCTCTTAGATCCTCTCTTGACACGCCGAGTATCTCCCTGACTCGACGAGTTCCACCTGGCATGAATCGCGGGGCCACCACGACTCAACTTGCCGAGTCTCAAGAACAACTCGGCAAGTTCCGGCTTGAACTTAGTCCCCCTGACTCACCCTGACTCACTGAGTCGTTCCCTCAACTCAACAAGTCCACTAGCTGAGTGATTACGGGCAAACTTCATACTACTCGCCGAGTCTATTCTTCAGACTCAGCGAGTTCATGCCATGCATAAACTCAAAACCACTTCTGAGGTCAGATCTGTTCCATTCAATCATAGATCTGGCCTCCCCAAGCATGATAATCACGTAAAGTCCAAACCTTGATGCTCAAACAACATCTATTTGCTCCTATATGATGTTTTAGCCCCATATTTCATAACCCATGGTCAAAACTCCCATGAATCCTCATAAAGCTTGAGGAATAAAGCTTCTCTGGACCTCTATGGATCCCATTCCAAGCCTCATCACAAATAGGGACGAAATGGACATCAAATCTAACCAACAAAGGGGTCAAGAAACCCTAAACCTCCATGTTCATCATAACAACAGAAAGGGAGCCAAAATATTACCTCCAAAGTGATGCTCTGAGCTCCAAATTAGAAGAATATCCACCTCCCTTGCTTCCTCTTAGCTAGAACCTCCTTTGCCTTGCCAAACAATGCTTCAAAGGTTAACAATGGCCTCCTCTCTCTCCCAAAACGCTCAAGATCTCTTTAGAGTTTCTCTCTGGGGTTGGTGGCCGCAAATGACGGTCATAAGCCCCTTTAAATAGGTCTCAAACCCTGGAAATTAAGGTTTCATTAAATAGTGTGGACTCGCCGAGTCTAGACGCAAACCCGCGTGCATAACCGCGATCCTACTCAGCGAGTTTAGACTCCAACTCGCCGAGTCTCTTCACAACACCCAAAAAATAAAAGAATAAAATAATACTTGGGAGTCCGGATGTTACACCTAGACATGTCATGCATGATGTTAGAAACCATGGCTCCAGAACTTCTAAATGATTTGAATATGTTTGTTTCTATTCTCTCAAATTACCTTGGTGTCTAGTGCTGGTGATCCAACATTTGATTTAGGGGCGCAAAAATATAATATGTATAAAAGTTGGTGAGAGGGGGATCACAACCAAAATTTTATATTTTTGGGCATAATTTGTATAAAATCAAAGTATAAGGACTACTTCTAACCAAAAAACGAAACACAATTGGGGTCCATTTTACACCTTACCCATTAACGACTTAATTAGAAAGTGAAAAGGGGCGGTGCCGGTGGCCGGTTCTAACTCCGGTGACGGCGACCGTGCAACGACCCGTCTTTTTTCCTCTTAAACAACTACTTTAAACAAAGAAAGAACGCGAGAATAAGGACAAAAGGACTCGGATCCATTTTATACATTACTCGTTAGCGACTTAATTAGAAAGTGAAAATGGGTGGCACCAGTGGCCGATTCTAACTCCGGTGAGAGGGACCGTGTAACAACCAGTCTTTTTTCCTCTTTAACAACTACATTAAACAAAGAAAGAACACGAGAATAAGGAGAGAATGAGAAAAGAAAGAGCAAAGGAATGTCCTGTTTGATAGTTTCTGTATGGGAGAGTGTTGTCTGGGAAAGAAACCATGATGTTTGATTGTACATCTAATTGACTGTGCTGAATGATGAAAAAAAGTAATAATTCAATAAAAAAAATTTAAAAAAGTTATTTAAAAAAAATTAATAATCCAATAAAGAAAGAAAGAGGCAGGGTTTGGTGTATAATTGTCTTTCCAGCGCATTTAGCCAGAAAGATATGATTTTGGGGTTTTCTGGGAAAGACATATCTTACCAGGAAAGACCCATTATTTTGTGCAAATCAAACAGTCTTTCCGGTCCATTCAACCATTTGTTTGGACCTGGAAAGATGCGTATCAAACGGGGCCGGAGTTTCTTGTTATTTCAAATCTTGACGAATGGGTGCCAAAGATTAGATGATCATATAATTACATAAATGAACATGTATATATACATGATGGATTTCAAATTTTAGAGGGGTCTTTGGACCCCACTGATTACACATTGGCTTCGCCACTGCTTGCCCTAACAAAGCTCCACCCATGGGTGTGTTGACATGTGCTTTCCGCAGCCAAAGTTGTTCGGATCCTAGAGAGTTAGAATTCTTAAAGGTAATAGACTTATAAGATTGGTTTAAAGCATTAATAACAACATACGAACATTAGTTTATGATGTGTGCCCGACAATAACATACGAAGATTGTAGTTCCATTAGTTTATGGTGTTATAATAAGTAGTACGAGAAATTAAATATCCTCCTACTTTTCTTCCTAATTATCTTCCTATTCATTTGAAATGATGACAAGTGTCCTAAAATATCATTACTTGTATCTAAATATGACATTTGTCACAATTTTATCTGGGTAGGAAGATAAATAAAAAAAAATGTAGGAGATTTAATTTATAGTTTGATGATTGTAAAACTTGAGTACAATTGTACGTTGTTGTCCTATATTAATGGATATGGAGTAATTTTGTCTATTTCATTGTTCACTTATTAAGACTATTCTCTATTCATTTCTTTCAAACCAAAAATTAGTACTTTTATGGTTGACGGTAGTTGACAAGTATCTACCACCTTTGTTCATTTGACCGTAAGAAGCTCTGGTAGATTGATTATTTAATATCTTTTTATACACAAACCGATTTATTTGTATAATTGATTCACGACATTTTTGACTCTTGATATTATCTAAAAGCCTATTCGTCCAAAAGTGATGTTTTAATTATTCTATAATCCTTCCTTCAATTTATGTAATTTTGTCTAACGTTTACTATTTTTTATTCAATTAATACATATCTACTTTTTATATAGCCGGAATATATTTTATATTTAACACTTTATTTATAATCAAAATATATTAAAGAATTGATTATATTAAAAAGTTAAATATATTTAATGGTCTGGTTAAATAGTCAGACTATAGTCCCGTTGAATTGTCTAGGCCCAACTCACAAGACAAGACATATGTGTTCTGATTTTCTGACTGCACCTGAAATCATGTTCCTCCCGTCTAAACATTACGTTTTATGGATTAGAAGTGCATTTCCTTATATATAAACTAATATATCAAATTTAATTTTTTTGATGTACACATCAACCATTAATTAAAGCGTAAATTATATATTTAGTCATTGAGGTTTGTCCAAATTCATAAGTTTGGTTCCATTATTGAATTTTTTATATATGAACCATTTATAAACGTTTGTTCCTTTGATTTTATTTCTATGTTTCATGTAACTTCAATTAGATGTGATTAAAATCATTTATTAACAGTTTATGCTTATTTATTATAGAAACAAATCCTTGAGAAAATCATATGTGATTGATGTATGGTTGTTAGGGCCAAGATCGTCAACATTATTTAGGATTTCGAATCTTCAAGAACTCTCAGGATCCCTAATATATCTTAGGATCCTGACCTTTATCATTATTATTTCCTAACAGTTTTAATGGATGCATTTCTAGTCTTTTTCTCACATGTGCATAAATAGTCAACATAAGACTAATTCTTAACGAGGAAACGCTTTTACCAGGCAGAAGACACATAAATACCAAGTCAAGCCAACGTGTTCATTTTTATTCGGGAGGATCCCGAAAATATTAGACTGATGGTTGCTTAGACTAGACTATAAATACACATGTATTTCGCACACTACAAACAACTATACCTACTTTAATACTTGTACCAGTTTACATACTTCCATTTTCTGTAAATCCTACTTCAATCAATACAATTAAACAAGGCAAATGATCATTATCACCTCCTAAGGTTTTGTGTCGGAGATCCTAGAAAGGATCAAGGGCTTTCTTTTTAAACCACTTGTGCAATTTTGTTCCAAATTCGATAATCACTTCAACAACAAGACCACAACCTCTCATTCACCTTGGTTGACATTCATTAGATTAATTTTTCGACCAAAACAATTTGGCACTCACCATGGGCTATGGTGTTCATATTCCTCAAAAATCATGTCTTCACAACCAACCCTTTCTTCTTCCTATGTTCCCCGGAAAAATCTTTCACCTCCTCCAAACGGACTCCCCGGTCAAAGGAAAACTTCTGATATATCAAAGAAGAACAATCCTCGGTCGCTCCAGGATCCCTGGGATCCTAGGATCCTCCTGCCTCGGTCTTTAACAACGAACTCATATCCATGATGAAAACGTTGACGCAACAAGTGGCTCAGTAATAGGAAGACACCAAATGTTGCTTAAGGAAGTGGAAGGATAAGGGCGGAGATCCACAAACCTTAGGAGGCGACACCCTCAATCTTGCAACTAAGGATCTTGAATCCTTAGGGAAATGACCGGAACCGACAGCTCCAACATCCTTTACAACCCCAACAGGGAGAGCAATCCAAAACATCCAAACTCCTATGACCCAGGATCTTGATGACACCTTCAATATTCCTAATAACAAAAATATCGGTGACTTCTTTAACAATAGCACTATTAATACAAACTCTATGGATCTTGATGCATGAATAAGTCCAATTATGGAAGAAGAACTCCAACAACTAGGATAGTTGATCTCAAGCGTACCAATGGTAGTCCAACCTATACCGGAAGCATCCTACATCGGTCATAGGATCTCAAGATTTATCCCTCAATAGCCGATACCGAAGTTCCTAAGCGCTTCCAAACTCCTACCATGAAGCCTTGCAATGGAACCACAAATCTTGAAGGCCATATCGAACAATATAGGGAGAGCATGGAGATCAATCCCATTCCGCCACACTTAAAAAAAGCTTGTTTATGCAAAGGCTTCGAATGGACTCTTACAAGATCAACCTTAAAATGGATTCATAATGTTCTTCCTTTTTCTATTACCTTTTTTCCCATTCAATTAATCTTTTCAATAATCAGTTTTCTTGTAGTAGAATATTTGAAAGGATCACTAGCGATCTCTACCGGGTGCTCCATGATCCCAAAGAATCCTTAAGGGACTTTATAAGTAGGTTTGATAGGGAATCTCTTAATATATCTAAGATCGACATGGCCACTGTCGTGGAGCCCTTTAAGATGGGTTTAAAGAAGGATTATCCATTCTACGAGGACCATGTAATGGCTCCATATAAACAAATAGATAAAGTCGGAAGCAGAGCACTACAGTTCATCAGAGTGGAGGAAGACAAAGTTATACAAAAGAGATCCAACGCACTGAATCCGTATGACAATGTTGTTGGATAAGGTGTCTAAGTACATAACTATTTCTGGTATGTACTTGACCCAACCCAACATGGTCCATTTGGGTTGCATGGCATCATGCATTTGGATAAACTAAAATGAGAGAAATAACACTTATGGTTTATTAATATATTATAAGTTCTAATATATTAATAATATTATTTAATTGGTATTGATCAAGAATTAATTAAGTGATCAAAAGTAGACAAATTAAATATATGGGTTGTTTATGTAAATCATCCATACTTGTATAGTGGACTAGATGCTCCTGTTGGAATAGTGTCTAAGACTGCAACTATATTAGGCAAGTATTTGACCCGATTGTGCATGGTCCTTTTGGGTTGCCTTCACCGTAGCAACTTGATAGGATGATTTATTATGAGAGAATAAATATTATTAATATATTATGAGAATAATATAAGGAATAATAATATTGTTATTTGATTAATATAAGTCATAGATTAATTAGTATTAATTTGGTGACTTAAATAGATTAATTAAATAAGAGGGTATAAACTGTCAATTGTTTGATAGTTACACTTTGGGCTGTAAATCCTTTTTGGATAGAGGTGGGACGAATTCTAGGGCTTGAGATAGCCTCAAATTCGTCCAAGGCTTATCTTTGGAAAGGATTTGGATTGCTTTAAGGAAAGATTATCCAACTAGGGTTTAAGGGTGAAACCCTAGGAGCCTTACAAGTATAAATAGACCCCTAGGGCAAGGGAAATCGGCACCTCTGCTAAAGCAAAGAAACCCTGGCCGATTTCTAATCCCTCTCCTCTCTCTCAAATCATCATCCTTGCTAGTTGGTGTTTGTAAGCCATTAGAGGAGTGACAATTGTGACTCTAGAGCTCCAAGACAACAAGATCAAAACAAGAGATTTAAAGGTAAACTTCTAGATCTGATTTTGTATTGTTCTTATACTTAATTAGTCATTAGAAGTCTTGGATTCAAAGCATGTTTAATTAGAGAAACCTAGATCAAAGCATTAGGGTTTGCATGTGCACATAAGAATGTTCATATGGCCAAAACCCATCAGTGGTATCAGAGCCTGGTTGGTTTCTATTAAATTGTTGCTTGTTTGTTTGAATCTTACCTGCAAAATTCGAAATTTGTGTTTCTGAGTCATGGACTCGGCGAGTTGGCCTGACTCGGCGAGTCCCATGGTGCACTCGGCGAGTCCGAGCGTCAGGAAGGGCTAAATTCGGGATTTTTTTATATTTATCTTATGGAAACTTGCCTTTATCATATTAGATCAACCCTAATCCGATTTTTTGATATATATGACTATAATCTTGATCTAATTAAAGAGATTTATCAATTGATAAAATATTTAATTTCCTTATGTGATAATTAATTAATTATTTTGATTAAATTGGTAAATTATTATGCAAGAAATCTTAAATAAATCAAATATGGATAATTATGGAATTAATTGTTAACTAAGATTATTTGTTATTTGATCCTCCATGTTTTAAATGTTTAAAACTTGTCCTCAAGTTTTGAAATTTATGTTTTGTGATTAAAAGTTTAATTTAGACAATTTAAATTTCAAACCCTAGAATTTTACAAGTTTAAAATACAACCCTATACTAATATAATATTACAAGATTAATATATATATATATATATATATATATATATATATATATATATATATATATATATATATATAACTAAAATGCTAGTCTTACCGTTAGTAGGCCTCATTCACGAAGCCGATCTATAAGGTGAGTATAAGGTTGCGGCCTATAAAATGACGCTTAATAGGTGTACACTCACACCCACTGCTCGCTTGATCGGTGGAGAGTTGTTAGCCGAACGGGTAGGATAGGGAAACCTCATCCTCTCATTAAAAGTATAATATGAAATACAAAGTAACTACATGTTTTTAAAATTTCCCAATCTTAGTTACTTTAGGAAAAGTGAATTTATGCAATCCCATGAAATTACACTTTGCACCCTTGCTAAGAAGTTAGTGGAGCGTGTGTGGTTTACCGGCACACTAATTGGTTCTAAGCAAAGGTGGCAAAGGGTGATTCATTGTTTATCATAGTTCGATGGAGCGTGTGTGGTTTACCGGTACATCGAATATGTGATCGTTACAATGAAGACACCATGTGAATTTGCATGGTAATTCACACCCACTTTGTGATCCTCGGTATCCCAGTCCAAACAAGAGGGGAATATCGAGATTTAAACATGTCATTGAAATGTTTCAATGAATCTCATCTAAACCTAGGAATTCTCAAATTCATTTAGAACTTAAAGTTAGGTTTTGTGGTGGATAATTAGTGAATCGTCATTCACTTACCTTCATATTATTTACATGTTGGATTACGGCATCCCTTTTCTAATATGTAAATATTGTTGTTGGATCATAGCCCTAATTTTCTTATTGGGTGATAATTAGGGATTCATATTCTAATCTATCTTTGTCCTTTCTATTTGTAGATGTCGAACGCAAACAACGCTGCTGCTAGTTCTTTCACATTGATGAGCCTTTGTCAAAAGGTCACCTTCG